>NC_081195.1:6331516-6541516 GCF_902713425.1 Acipenser ruthenus
TTTTACGTTGGGCAGGCGTGGTATAACATAATCAACAGGATGTTTGCTGATTATGCTTAAGTTACTACAATGAAAAGGGGGTAAGCGGTTGTGCACAGGAATGAACCCATTCATTTTAACAAACACACCCAATTCCATGCCTGCCTCATTTGTTGCACATGTTTATAAGTGCTTGCAGATTGCCAAAATTGTCATAGATCGAGCATCAGATAAATAACCCAAACGTATCAGCTAAATGAACAATAATGACTAAGATTCTGTTTATTTTAATGAGTAGGTTCCAAGAATTATTGAAGTGTAAATGTTTGTAATCCCAGATTGAATGTATGATGAGATTGTCTTTTAGAGTGATGTTATTTTCAGGAATGTAAAATTACTGCTGTCTGTTTCTGGTCATCTTGCCAGGACACTCTTGTAAAAGAGGCCTCGTCTCAATGAGCTTTTTTTCTGGTTAAAGAATGTAAAAAAAAAAAGAAAAAAGACAATTTAAAGTCAATACGCCAATATCAATGCTAATGCTGCTTTCTTATGATGATTACTGTATTGAAATTCAAAAGTATATGCTACTTACAATAATAATAATGATGATGTTTTGTTTTTCTTTCTGTTGTCACTATTTTGCAGTATTGCTATATGCCAATAATTTAAAACGTTAGCGATTTAACTGACACCTAAATACCTTTCACTGATGTCATTGCTTCCCCAACCAGTTAACACGAAGCAAAGCGTATCCGTCTGACATAAAGCGATAAGTTTTTCTCTGACAAAGAAAAAGTAAAGCAACCAACACGTGTTATTTTTTTTTTTTTTTTTAAGTCAGTTTAAAGTCAGTTTTTGTTCTTTGCATTTGAGCAGCGAGGTCATCTCGTATCTACAGCAAATTAGCAATCCCAGGAGACTGCTATCTGTTCCAAAATTGAGGGAATATCTGATGGGGGCGAGGCTGGCTCATGTGGGTTTGTGTCATTGGTTTGTACGAAGAGACCCCGCCTTGTAAAAAAACACACACACGCATTCAGACCCTACCTCTCAAACCTCTCTCCATATCAGAAAGGAAAACAAGAGGCTTTTCTTAAACCAAATACCATTACTGTAGATAATTGAGGGCATATATCACTCAGAAATTAACATCGTCTCTTTTTTCTGGACATTCTCCAAGAGAGGAGAAAGGTCTCTCGATTTGTAACTGCATCGGAAATTGCTTTCTAGTCTGCACAGTTAGAGCTTGGAGGATTAAGTTTTTTTTTGGTTTTTTTTTGTCATTTTTAAGGTGGATCAGTTGTCCTGAAGAGAGGATCGATAGGAAACGAAAAGAGGATGATTATGTTCCTGAGTGCATATCGTCATTGACTGTGCTTGCAATGTACATCTAATATTGAGGTAGGAGTCAGATTTTTGCAAAAGTGTTATAATATTTTCCTTCGTAAGATGTACACCTTAGTTGTACTAGTGTGTCTGTCCAGCACAATGTCCATGTGTTTTCGTTTCACTGCGCCACCCGAGAAAAGGGACGCGCTTGTGTTGTATTCTGAGGACATCTTTCTTTGCTTTGGTCACATAACCCCCTCAGTCCAACCTCAAAAAATACATTTTTTTTCTTTTTGCGCTGATTAAACTAATTTAATCTAATGAAGTGTTTCAATTAACAAAATATTGTCATCATATTATGTAATGCACGTAGAATAGAAACCACACTGAACATAGTTCACGGAACCAGGGTCGGCACGGGACAGCGAGAGGGTTTTTTTTTCTCTCTCTCTCTCTCCAGAGCTGGTATATCCCGCTAGTATAAAATGGGATGATACCTCCCTTGCATTATTTGAATTTTAGAGGAAGACCGTTATTAAGCGGGCTAGCTGTGAAGCTTTGCTCTTTTCTTAGTTGTAGTAACTGAAGGGAGAGGAGGGCGTGAGGAGGGAAGAGAGTGGAACTAAGTCTTTTGTTTTGCTGGGTTCTGTATGGTTTGCTTAGTGCTGAATGTGATGGACATTACTCACACAGTTCAGCGAGGTTACTCTCGGTTTAGACCTTAAAAACTCGTGCGGGCGCAAAGAAAAACTGACTTATTTATTTGACTGCACGGTCTCAGCTATGCTGTTAGTATACAGATGGCGAAAACGTCCCAACATTTCTTTGCGCAGCTAGGGCCACATTCTAATTTGTGTTACTACTGTGTTACTATTATTATTTATTTCTTAGCAGACGCCCTTATCCAGGGCGACTTACAATTGTTACAAGATATCACATTATTTTTACATACAATTACCCATTTATACAGTTGGGTTTTTACTGGAGCAATCTAGGTAAAGTACCTTGCTCAGGGGTACAGCAGCAGTGTCCCCCACTGGGGATTGAACCCACGACCCTCCGGTCAAGAGTTCAGAGCCCTAACCACTACTCCACACTGCTGCCCACTGTGTGCTGAATTATTTTGAAACATTATTTACCGCCTTTGTAATTGTAGTAATACTTTTTTATTTTATTTTAAAGTTTTGCAATAGCAACCATGTACATTTATTTATTTACATGTTTATTTACTGTTAGTTTTGACTAATTACACTTTTTTTATTATTATTATTTATTTATTTATTTTTTTTTTTATTTTTTTATTTTTTTAATTGAGATGTTTGTAATACACCTTTGCCTGTCATTATTATTGGTTTGTTTTTGAGTCGAGACAGTTATACAATTTGGAATTGTTTCGTCTACGCCGAGGGCGAATTACATGCGCGTTTCACCGGTAAAACAATGTTGTTAATAAAAAGGTTCACATACATAGTAGCATTGGTACGCAATGCCTTTAGATCGTTCTGCATGTGTGCATCTTTTGTCAGGCAGTTTTATTACGTTGTATAAAAAGACAAATGACAGTTTCTGGTTTTTTTGTGGCTATTTTTTTTATATAAGCTACTCAACACTGGTGAGTTTTGGCGGCATTCGGAGCATTTTTTTTGTGACATGATTAATGCAGTTGGAAAGTGTGTTTTTCAGGAAGTGTTTGTCATCACAAGCGTTTCACACTTTCACTTTTTTAACAGTGGAAATTCAACAAACTTGACAGTGACGTCACAGTGCTTTTTAGTTTTAATGGTTTTGCAAGAAGCGAATGTTAAACTACTAATTGTTCTCAAGGTGTTTTCTGCTGCAGTTTTTCATTTTTGTATTATTATTGCTGTGACGTAGCTTTACTAAAATTACAAAAATGATCAGGCCCCCCATGCATTTTACAAGAAGTACCATGGTGGGTGTGATCTACTAACTGACTGTAGGGGCACCAGTAGTGACTTCAGATGTGTTCTCTGGTATATGAGATAGAGCACACATTAAAATGATTAGCGCCGCCCCCAAAAAACAAACAAACAAACAAACAAAACAAGACAAAACCTTTTTAACATGAAATTCCAGTTGATTTGCAAAACACATGTAAAAATTCACCTTGCCATTCGATTCAACAAGAATGTATACATTTTGGGCACAGTCTCTTTCCATTAAGTGCAAAAGCATTTTCTATTCAGAAGACTTGTGATTTTATATATATATATATATATATATATATATATATATATATATATATATGTTGATGAGAAAAAAATACACATAAAATTGATGTACACAAAAAGTTTAAATGATTAAAAAACATTTATTTCACAGTTTAAAGTTTAATCATTAAACTTTTTGTGTACATCAACTTTATGGCCATCGACACGTTTTCATAAAGTAATAACTTGAGGTTTACTTGTGCCTTTTTGTAGCTGAACAAGCAATCTAAAACTGAAATTTAACTTTAAACGCTTCAAATAAAACAAATGTGGAAATGGTGTGTAAAGTGAAGGGGGAAAAAAACTCACCGTTTTGGGTCTCGTTTATTACATTCCACATAACACAAAGCCACAACAAATGATATATAATATATACAGTCTATATAAAAATCACTACACAACATTTCCAGGAAATTGGGTACTGTTTAAACGAGGCATTTCAGTCCCATGAGATTCACTAAGCGGCATAACGCATTCTTGTCCCAGATGGCTTTCCATAGAGTTCACTAAGGGTGCGTACGCATAATCTGGTTTGTTTACTTTTCGCTGTCTAAAACCTTGAAGTAGAGACTCAAGAGCTGCTGTGTTGATTCTGTGTTTATATATATATATATATATATATATATATATATATATATATATATATACACATACATATATATATATATACACATACATATATATGTATATATATATACTGTATGTATATATATATATATATATATATATATACTGTATATATGTGTGTGTGTATATATATATATATATATATACACATACATATATATATATATATACACATACATATATATGTATATATATATACTGTATATATATATATATATATATATATATATATATATATATACTGTATATATGTGTGTGTGTGTATATATATATATATATATATATATATATATATATATATATATATTACTATATATAGTAATTTAAAGTTCTTGTTCTGTCTAAAAAAAAGCTATTTCAGTGACTGTTTCAAAAAAGAAAAAAAAAATATCGCAGGCTCTGTGTGTCTGTTTTGATGGTGTGAAAAAAATGCCTGCTGTTTTGAGTCAAGTAAGATATAAATCTTTGTGAGATGTGTAGGGGAAAAATAGCTTCTTTCCTTTGTGGCTTTAGCATTCTATTTTTTTCTATAACCAGGTACTTATAAATAAAGTATTATTTTGTCCACCAAGGCCCAAGCTTCATGTTCTGAATAATGCTCTACACTGCAGTTCATTTTAGCACCTTTGATTCATCACAGACTTATGATAAATCTAAACCAACAGTTCAATATTGATCATATTCTTCAATTGCAGGTGCATTCTGCTAGCAGTAAAGTGTGCCTGCTGGGACTATATTTCTGATTTCTAGTATATTCTACATCTAATGAAAGGTGAATCTGCTTTTGTAATAATCTGTCTGGGATGCAAATGCATATTAACTGCTCTGAGCATGTTAGACAAGATAAGAGGTGATGGATTTTAAAGGCCATCATAAGGAAACAGTTGACAGGAGCTGAAGAAAAGAGACTAGCTCAATAATGTGTGCCAGACTTCATTGATATTAATGCAGGGGTCCATTTAAATATAGCCTATTAATTGGTCTCGGTGGACTAAATGGTGTCATTAGGTGTTCTTCAAATGTTTTTTTTTTTTCTTTTTTCTTAGTTGTACTACAGGACAGCCCAACTGGGATTCAACATAGTATTTCTAGATTGGATTTGGCAATTTATCCAGATTTGGAATTGTCCAAAGAATAGAAACACTTATATTTTAAAGGATTAGAGCAGGAACATGATTTTTTTTTTTTTTTGTAGAATATTACATTATTTATAAGCCCAAAAAGTGCTTGTTGTAAGGTTGCCAAGGTTATGGCAATAGTTTTGATTGGCTACTTCAACATTCCAATAAAACAAAATAAGCATATAATGGCAGTTGGAACAATATGTCCTAAATGTTGTGGGACCACCCCTTTTCAAAGGAACGCCCTCCACCTCCACTTCTAAACAACGAGATAAATAGTCCATTGGCCAGACAGGGTAGGTGGTACCAAAAAGTGGTACCAAATGGTCTTCATACCAGTGATCAAGTATTTTGAGCGTTGAGCTTGAAGAGTGGTATATAGTTAATAATGATTTGATGCGTATTGCATAAGATAGTCGGATTTAAGTATGAATTGTCAACCCCACACAGCCACCAAAAACTTCTGATATTGTTCGATAGTGCTTCTGTTTGGAAGCAAATTACTACAAAAGCTACATTTGGAATCTACAGATAATAAGCTTTTAGAAAAGTATTGTTTCATTTGGTATCAATCGGCCAAAATTTGGGTCCTGGCTCAGGACTAAAAATGGCTAAATGAAAAAACTGCTGAACGGTGATTCTGTGACCTAACGGAAAATGAATTACAAAACATACTACAAAAAGAAAGAACAAAACTTGTGGTATGAACTTCAAAAACATTTTCTGTTATTTTTTCATGTTATTTAGTTATTTACTTATGATATCAGCTATACTTAAACAAAATCATGTAAAGCCATAAATATTTGTGACTAAAATGGCGAATCACACCCATAAAACCTATTTTGCTCCCAAAATGTTGGCACCCTGTTGCACTGGTAATAGTATATTACTTCATTATATGTACAGCACTAAGATATTCGTGCCAAAAATATTTAGGTTTTTTTTCATACGCAAAAAAAAAACATAATAAAAGGAAAATATTTATGGCTTCACAGTATTTAAAGTAACATTTACTATCCAACCTTGTCTCTCTTATTATTTTGACGGATTCCTATATTAAATATACTGCAGACTCCACTAATAGTGGAAAATGAAATGCCCCTCGGGTAGACTATTGTTACCTCCCCTTCAGGCATTATAGCCCCGTGTCGGTAGCACTAGTCATCCCTCGGGTCAATAATTTTCCACTATAGCCCTCCTCTCCAGTCCATATTTACTATATATAGTTTTATGATTCATCATTAGGTTACTATAAATCTTGCAAATCCTAAGTAAAAATCATAATTTTTCATTGTGACCTCCAGGTGACCTTAGAATCCTATTCAGTATCAAGACATTAGAATCCTGCACAGTTGCCACCCCACACCTCATATTTCTTGTCATTCAATGATAGCTATATTTACTATTCTGGGATTTCTTTTTTTGTTTTTATTCAATCCAACGCAGATACATAGCAAGACATAATTGCAGTTCTAGATGTCTTTTTCTAGGAGCAGAGCAGATAGCATGTAATCAGGTAGAAGAAAGGAAGCCTAATCCCTCTGTGTGATGTGTACAAAGGGATAATACAGGCTCTTGTAAGGGTGAGAGAGCAGCTACAACATAATAAAGGTGTTTTGAAGGTGGGGGTGGGGGGTATTTCCTTGTAGAAACTGCAGTACGGATCAATGGATCAGCATTCATCGTAGCCTAAGCCTTAAGAGTATTTGTATCTGTGTGAACGTGTGTGTACATTAATCTTCATGCATAATTGTTTGGCACCAGAGGTTGAGATTCTGATGTTTGAAACCTAGGCATGCTATATTATCAGTGCTGCTTCATGCTTGTACATGCGGCGGGGGTTCTGTGCTGTTGGATTTGCTATTCTCTGCAGAGATCATGTATGCCTAAAGTACTGGCCAGCATTCACACTCAGTATCATGAGCAATTTCCATTTGATTTGAAAGCAAATGAAAAGATATGGGAAAATACTGTAGACAGTGTGTTGTGTGTTATGTTTCCTCGTGATATGCGATTTAGGCTTTCTGTATTTTACATTAATTGTACATTCACAGATTTCTTGATTGGTGGGGGGCATCATTTGGAGCATGCTTTATCTTAGCTCCAATTGTAAAGCTACTTGTGCCTACTGTATAGGGCACTGTAATCAGTCCCAAGCCTGTTTATAGAAATGAAGAGACCACCTGAAAGCAGTGTCACACTATGTTTCTCTCCACCCTTGTGTATCTCACAGTGTCTCCCATCGTTCTGCTCCTGTCTGCTTTCGGCACATTGATTTTCTTTTACAGTGGGCTCCTGCTGTGAACCACTGTATTTGAAAGCTAACGCTTACAACAAGAATAGCGATCAACTGTTTCAGAGATTACGCTTAAAACTGAATGCTAAAGACATTATTACAGTACGTGTGGCGTTTTGCATACAGTTATAAGAGAAATTATTATACACATAAAAAAGACTTAAAAGACCAATTGTTAAACCATCGGTGTGTTCTGAAAATACGTTCTAAAAGGTGCTAATTGGCTTCCTGAAGTTTTCATAGCAGATGTTGTAATAAAAAATAAAATGTTGGCTGTGACAAAAAAGGCTTTTGTTTGAGAAGCCAGGAAGGTTTCTTTGTTTGGAGGTTAAGAGGCAGAGGTGAAGTGTTCAGTTAAATTCCAGTGAGATTCCAAGGGGGTCAGGGAGAGGTTTCCATTCTTTTTGGTACACACCCATTCTCTTGGGTTTAATAAACTTCTATTGAATAACCCTGGCTGGTGTCTTGCGCAGTATTTATAAAGTACCTCACACTGTAGTAGCAGCTTTGATAGTGGGGTTTGGAATTGTGTTTAGTGTAATCAAAACTATATGTGAATGTAAAATTTGATATACATACAAAAGTAAAATATAAAGTATTGTGCTTACTGATAGGTGCCTTTTTATAAATTCATACTGTAGACCAGCCTGAAGCATACCCCTTTAAAACACTGATAAGCCTTTGCGTCAAACCCTTTTTAGATCAGATAACTACTCCTTGCCTTATATACTGCACAATCAATGAGCTGGTTTTGTGACAGCTTAATTATCCTAGTACTGTGGTTGCTGCTAATGAAGGGGAGTTCTCTGATAGATTCTCCGAAGAACTACAGTAGTGTCTTCCACCCCGCAAAGTCAGGGTTGAGTCAAGGAAGCGTCTGTTGTAGACTAGTATACAGTACAGCTGTGGGCTGGAGGGGGAGGGCACTCGGGTGATATACTAGTTCTGCGGCAGGATTCATATAACCGTTGCGTTCTTCTCAGGGAAACAAAATACCCCATTGATCTCATTACTTAGGACACCACATCAAAAGGTTAATGGCTTACTGTACTTGGCTTCTGTTCATACGCTATTTAACAAGTCATTGAATTAGAGGAGCCTTCCTCCTTCCTTGTTTAAGAGGCACTGTCTTCATCAAGATATCTGGCTTGGAAAATGTTTTCAAAGGATGAGTGAACGCCTGAAATACCAATAAGCAAGTAGCAGGAGAAATGCTTCAGTTGAAATGCTTACCACACTTTGGTTCTGCAAATTACCTAAACCCCTCTATAGACATTCTGAAACCAATTCCCCAGAGAGGCAGCATTTGGGATTTTCTTTTCACAGAAGTAACCCATATCATATATTTTTTAAACGGCATTTTGCATGCACAAACTGCTGGAGTATATCGTTGTAGTTGGACAACTGCACTGTAACTGCAAGTTAAATGTTGGTCACAGTAAAATATTGTATCGATTTAGTTTACAGCAGTGGTTCTTAAACCATGCGTCCCGACCCAAAGTGGGTCGCGAGCACCTTTCTGATGGGTCGTGGCGTGGGAACATAAATGCAGCTGCATTCTCCACCTTTCTCCGTTCTTCCACTCTGTCAGCTATTTCCCCAGTCTGCACCAACCCGAGGACGTCTTCCTAGAGCTACTGCCGTTATACAGTGATCCAAGAGTTTGTGAAAGCAGCTGTTTATTAAGATGAAAGGTAAGCGTACGGATAGTTTTTTGGATTAGTAAAAGCGGTTGGGAATGCAGAGGAGCGGCCGCAGTGTGTGTGTTTGTGGCGAGGTTTTATCAAATGAAAGCCTTGAGCCCAACACACTGAAGCAAAGCATTCGCAACATTTTTAAAAAAATCGAGCGGCCAACTTCGGCAAGCAGTGTTTTGACCGTGGAAAATATTTGATTTATAAGAATATCATATTTAACTGAATAATATGACAATCTTTTGCATTGCAATACACAATTATTGACGAAGATCGTGTTGACTGATGTTTCATGCTGTTGTGGTGCCTTGTGTTTTCACACTGAACCTGCAGCTCATAAATCAATGGAAATCACAGACATGCTCAGGTCGCAACCAGAAAAAAGAAAATATTATTATTATTATTATTATTATTATTATTATTATTATTATTATTATTATTATTATTATTATTATCCGAGATTAATTTATTTCAGAGTTTTGCAAAATACAATGAATACATAGATAGTCAAATAGCTACCCCGGTGCAGCAAGTAAATATCACCCCTGAATGTGACTTATATATACACTGCTGTGCAAAAGTCTTAGACATGTTGCATTTTTCTACTATGATGTATTATGAGCATCAACAATTTACTCAAAGCCTCCACTAGTGTTTTCTACTATTATAACAACCTTGACTTGCATAAAGAAGGAAAAACATTGAGTGAAATAGCTTGCATCACTTGATTTTAAAATGTATGGTATCCAAAGCATAATCAACAAGTACAGAGAAACATCATCTGTAATTGACAAACCCAGGACTGGAAGACCCAAAAAGCTGTCTAACAAGGATGAGCAATACTTGAAGATAATAGCCTTAAGGAATAGAAAGAAGACAAGCGTTGAATTGACAACAGAACTGGCAGAAGGGACAGGTGTCATTGTCCTTCCATCAACAGTCCAAAGCACCTTTGGCCGTTGTTATATAGCCCAATTTCAGTGTTCTTGTGCATATTTTAGCCTTTTAGTCTTGTTCCCCTTTCTTAACAAAGGTATTCTTACTGCAACACATCCTTTAAGTCCTGATTTCAAGAGTGACCTTCATACGGTTGAAGTTCTGGATTTCCCATCTGCAGCAGGAAAACTTTTCATGTTTGGCTAAAAAAGCTATAAATACTATTTAGCAGTTTGGAACCACCTACCTGTGTGAGTCTGGATTCTCAACATTGTCATACTTGAAGAACAAGTATAGGAACCGACTGAGGCCAGGGGTGCTGGGGGTGTGGCAGCACCCCTGGGTTTGCATGGCTTCCATCATATGCAGGGGTTACAGTTTTGTTCAATGGCTTTCAGCACCCCCACTTTAAAAATTGTTCCAATGCCACTGACTGAGGCCAGAGCATGATCTTAGAGTTGCCTTATCAAAGACTGAGCCAAGAATTGACATGCTGGTAGCACATTTCCAAGAACCTCACTGCTCCCATTAAAAGCCTCATAAAATTGTTTTTCACTCCCTGGGATTTGAAATTTTATTTTTTTCAGTAGTATATTTTAATTTTTATTTGCATTGTCAAATATGAGATGGGTCTCAAGAAGGCAGCGAGGCATAGTTTTGTGTCCTTTTGGTAAAAATGTTTAAGAACCTGTGGTTTACAGCACAGTTAAACTGCATCGGACTTAGCTTCTCTGCTGCTATTCATGGTTTATATATACATGCCCATCTGATTGACCTTAGTGGTAGTTGCCTTTGGATTAAAAGGCTCTGTGTTTGACTTTTGACAGTTAACTCAGCCTCTTCAATGCAATTTTCACTTGGCTTGCAAATTAAACACCTTGTGAACCAGAGCTTGCAGTCTCCCCTTGCAGTGTCTCTTCTGCTGGAGCAGATATGGATACGCTGCTATCAGCTCAAAATACATTGAAACTCAGCGGGCAGTTAAGAACACAAGTGTATGTGCTTATTTTCTCCAGTGTGTGTGTGTGTGTGTGTGTGTGTGTGTGTGTGTGTGTGTGTGTGTGTGTGTGTGTGTGTGTGTGGAGGAGCTCACACTGCAAAAAAAAAAAAGGGGGATTTAAACTTTTGCTGGGGTCACCTTTAACAAAGAAAGAGCTAGCATGTTTTCATATTAGTCCCACCGCACGTGTATTATCCTTCTGAAACATTTGTGTGAAATCCTGTGAAGTCAAGACAAATGAAAATCAAGTAAAACCTCCTCTCGCTCTTCCCATGGAGAATGGACAGATGGCCTCCTTCATTGCAATACATGTAAATGTTGGGGTGAAAAAAATCATTTGAATAACTGAGCCATTTTTTTTTTATTATTATTTGTTTATTTAGCAGACACCTTTATCCAAGGCGACTTACGGAGACTAGGGTGTGTAAACGATGTATCAGCTGCAGTCACTTACAACAATGTCTCACCTGAAAGACGGAGTACAAGAAGGTTAAGTGACTTACTCAGGGTCACACAGTGAGTCAGTGACTGAGCTGGGATTTGAACCGGGGACCTGCTGGTTACAAGACCTTTTCTTTAACCACCGGACAACACAGCTTCCCATTTTAAGTCAATAGCTAGGTTTTTCATGCACCCGGGAACTGCACACTTGAGCACACTGCCTTATCGAAGTAATTCAGGGAAAGGGATTTTTAAAAATTATAATTTTTTTTTTTTTTAAGGATTATGCCCAACAATCCATAAAAGACAGCTCATTCTCCACATAAAGAAGATGGATTGAGCAGCATTGTTGTTAAGTTGTTAAGCATTGGACATTACCAGGTTTGAGTGTTTACTTTGTGATGTCATATTATTATTATTATTTATTTCTTAGCAGACACCCTTATCCAGGGCGACTTACAATTGTTACAAGTTATCACATTATACATTATTTCACATTATACAGATATCACATTATTTTTACATACAATTCTCCATTTATACAGTTGGGTTTTTACTGGAGCAATCTAGGTAAAGTACCTTGCTCAAGGGTACAACAGCAGTGTCCCCCACTGGGGATTGAACCCACGACCCTCCGGTCAAGAGTCCAGAGCCCTGACCACTACTCCACACTGCTGCCCTAACTTCATCCAGAAGAGACATTTTTTATGATTATTACACATGGCACTTTGTAAGTCACAGTGTGACCATTATCACTGGGACAGTTTGAGATAGAGATTTTATTTTAATTTTTTCTCTCATTTAAATGTACTCCAGGTTCTTTTTGAAGAGTTTCAGGTTCAAGTAACAGAATGTATAGCAATGTTATACATAAAAAAAAGTGAACTGTCAGTCCATGAACAGTCAGCATGATAAGGCTTGATGGGGGGCACAGAGACACAGGAATGACATGATTTATTTTGTGTGGCTTATACAGAGGTACACAGCTTTTCATTAGTGACACACTAAGTCACCAGGCTCTTTTCTAGTAAGTCACGCAGCTCCTTAAAGCAATCAGGGCTTATGTCCTAAAATTGATTGACAAATCAATGCTAACCCCCTCATGTAAAAGCTCTGACACTGTTGTTCAGTTTCACTGTAAAGCGGTTGCCCATGGCTATTCTGACAAACAAGGCAGATAGAATTTCACCACAGAGTAAACATTAAGCAGCACATAAAGAAAATAAATGAAGATTACACTAAAAGCCCCAGAGGTGAAATCAAATAGCAGCAAAGTAATTGTGAGGGATGTTTATGGATTCCACTGTATTAAAGGGAGGTGCTCCCTGTAGCAGTTAATGAACACCCACCTGGTGAAATTGATGTACTGTAGATTTAGCTCTGACTAAATGGCAGGTCATTTCATATAAATCTGCCCTGACTTGTTCTCCTGCAGGAGAAGAAAATAAAATGTCTCTGAAGTTTGGTTGCAGTGATTTAATGCTACATAATGTTTGTTTGTTTTTACAAATCATGCATTCATAATCATGTATTTATTTAATTGAAGGTGCCCTGTGTCCAATATATTTGACATTTGGAAAATAGGCATTCAATAAGTATGGGAAACACAGCTAGAACAGTAAAGGGTTCCATCTGCCATTGTGATCATTGTGATCAAACCGGTTTGAATTGAGACTGTCAGCCCCAGTTAAGATTGTGGTAAATCAGTGTCTCAGCTTGCTCCGATGGTGGAAGTTACTGGTCCAGGTTTAGTTTTACAGGCTGGTTTCATGGTGTAGATGGAAATGTATAAACACAGTCTGAAAATAATGTCTTTGAAACTTCATTAGCTCTGGTGAACATAACCTAGCACAGGGCACATGTTCACTAAAGGGGACACAATCTATCATACAAAGCAGGACCTTCACTTGTGAAGCATATTGTTTGGAATCGTGATCTTAATTTGTCTTTGCATCCCTTAGGTCCACATGTATCATATCATCTCTTGTGAGAGGCTGCATATTTACATACAGTTAGCATGGTGACTGAACTATCCCTCTTCCTCTTGTGAAGAATCTTTCCTGTTGCCTGAGCTCTACCTGCTCTTTAAAGAAACAGAGAACATGGTCTCCCTTTGCTTTGAATCCAGCACCTTTCAGGTGCACTGAATTATTCTGAAAAGAACCCCCCCCCCCAAAGAAAAAGAAAAAAAAGAAAAAACACTGAGATGCTAGTGTTTCATAAAGCTGCAGACAGTCTACCATCTGCAAACTCCAGGGTGCTTGAGTGCCACATGGTCTCTGCTGGGATAAACTATTAGCATTGTTATTAAATAGCGGCTGCCACACTGGTGAGCATATTACATCTGAATGTAAGGAAAACAAGTGTGGCCTTCCATGTATTGCTGCCATTGTGCACACAGTGGGGGGGAGGAGGGATTAGATAGCAATATACAAAGTCTCTTTTAAAAGAAAAAGAAATAGATTATTTTGTTTAGTGCATCCCCAGCAAGGTCTGTGCAAGACAAGGTTGTTAAGAGAACCGGCTTAGTAAAAGAGCAATTGATATTGAGCTGCGATCAATTTTTCTGAAGCTGTCTGGTTTTTAGCTCAAGAATGATAACCTTTTAACAGAAAGCAACGCTTAATATGAAATGCAACTTGTATGGTAAACACTGAATCGTAGGAGTTTTTTTTTTTTTTTTTTTTAATTAAAAGCACATACTGTTCTAAAATAATAATTTGTGTCAAAACTAGCCTGTTGTGACCTAACATATTTGTAAATTCTACAGTATTGCTAACTGGTTTAATTTCTTTACACTGCATTACAGTAGGTACAGTATTATATTCCATTTAATCACTGGGTGGCAGTAGTAAAGATGGATATACACATTTTGGAAAATGGCCTCAGCAGCACAGGTAGGGCTGCGGATTTTCCGCGATCGCAGAATTAGGCATTGGAAACGTAATTGCGCATTCTGAGAACGGAATTATGCAGTGTTGTCTTTTCACCTCACAACTCCATTATTTATTTATTTATTTATTTATTTATTTATTTATTTATTTGCGCTACATCATGTGACTTCACTCAAGTGTCTCTGCTGAAACTCAACATGGGGCTAAAACATTTTCTGATAATCTGTATGAGGATGGCATGATACTGTTCTGCAAATGTTGCTGTCATTCGAGTGATCATGTACGAGTCGATACCATTGGTACCGTATTGAAAGTCTTAAACCCGTAGAGAACAGGAAAGATAAAAGATGGCAACAAATGCAAAGCACTGCATTCTTCTGTGCTGAAATAGTAAGGTTGGTTCATACTTAAGACTCTGACATCATCTGTGGTTGGAGTTGAGGGTCTGCGACCCTGTGCGACAGGTCAGAATTACATCAGCCACACTCTTGCGCTGTGCGTCTTTTGTAAAGTCTTTTCCAATGCGTCTGACCTGAAATCGCATAGGGTCAGATAATGTTGAAAACACTGAGCATTTGCTGCATGGTCAGAGAGATGCACAGCCTTGGTCTAAGTAAGGTACTGCGCTCAAGGCGGGGCTTTCCGAAGTAAGTAAGCTAAAAGCTAAGTTTATTTCTTTCCACTCTACATGTCAATCAACACACCTTTTTTTTTATCAAAGTGTTTTTTATATTTTATTCTGGGTATTGTAATGCCAGTAAAACAATAAACGTAATTTGCGGAGCACTGTACATAGGATTACTTTCACATGACATTGCTGGACTGTTACTAAACTGTTTAAGATTTTTTTTATTGTTATTGTAATGCCAGCAATAAGCTAACAGGTCTTTCAAAACACCTTTATTTGTAGACTGAACTACAGTGTCAGTGGAAGACTGTAAATAGATTATATCTCACAACAGTGGTGGGCATTTGTTTTCTGATCTGTTGTAATATAATTACATTTTCCTGCGCATTTTTAGCCAGCAGTGAGCCAAGTGATGTCTATACGCTCCCCTACGCTCCCCTGCCTCCCGAGCCCGCTCCTTCTCCACCCTTGCTCCGCAGTGGTGGAACGACCTTCCTACAGATGTCAGGACTGCCCAGTCCCTGACCACATTCCGGCGCCTCCTTAAGACTCACCTCTTCAAACAGCACCTGTAGAACTCCTCTGTTGTATCCTGGGACACTATCACCCTTCATTTAAATATGCTTTATTTTGCTCTTATCTGCCCCCTATTTTACTGCATTTAATCCTGTACCTCAGAATATTGTAATCTGCCAAGTGTTTAATCTGTAGTATTTTGTACTTAATCATATCCTGATGTAACTATCACTATTTAATCATATCCTGATGTAACTTTCACTATTATCTGCTGTATTATTGAATTGTGGTTTGTCACACTTGAGAATTATTGTATTTCTTGTTCTTATTGTATGACTTATATTGTAACACTTGAATGTATTTGTATTTGCTTGCGATTGTAAGTCGCCCTGGATAAGGGCGTCTGCTAAGAAATAAATAATAATAAATAATAATAATAATAATAAACATTATGAGAGGTTTGAAGTGTCTTCAGGTGCTTTACTTACTATTACAGCAGCAAGAGTCTGATTGAAAATCTTGGATTTTAATAAAATAAAAAAAAAGAAAAGAAAAAAAAAGAATTGCAGTAATATTTATTTTATCTATCAACATTGTATTTATGTTTAAATGTCATGAATAAATTGATAAAAAAAAAGTGGGTAAAAATGGAATTGGTCATTATTGAAAAATGGAATTTGCTATTCCCCAGAATGGACAATCAGGAGCCCTGCACATGGCTGTACATTCATACAATGTGATCAATTTACATAAGTACGTATTCTGTATGTTCAAGGATACACGAAACAGGCATTGCTCGCAGATGTCGATCTGTCACTGGATAGTTCACGTGAATTAGAAGGTCATTCTAGCAAGGAATGAATCCCAAAGAAGCTATTGTAGTCTAGTTTTACAATATTGTATACAATGAATGACGCTGGGTCTTTTTGTGAAGTGTATGGATTTTTTTTTTCTATGTACATTTCCCTACGTCTTGTTCTGAAACCATTAACAGTTGATCTCAATTGCACATGTACTTCCACAATGCTTTGGAAATCAATTATAAAAAGAACCTTGTGGTTGACCTACAGTAAGTGTGCTACAGTGTGACAGAATACAGTAATAGGGTAGTGGAATCAATATGGGAGCAATCCCCTTTGATAAATGATACTGAATTTGTATTGTTATTTAATTTGTTCATTTGTGTTTTTAAATCAAATGCCGATAAGAATTTTATTTTAATTTTGGAGAATTAAATATTATACTGATCTTATCTTGCTCCTGTCAGATCTCATCCACACTGGACAAGACATACCGTGTAGCCAGCCCTGCGTGAACATCCTGTCCGTCCATGTTCTTGGGACCCCTCCACTTCATCCATTAAGATGCACATATTCAATTTCTCCCACAGAATTGCCCTGTATGATGGGAATTTAGATTCATTTTATGATAGTGCCCTTAACCATACAGTTGCACAACTAGATAGCTAAAGAGTCTTATTTAACCTCATTGAATTTTTATAAGTGGCCTATTTTTACAGTGCTCCATCCACGTGTCATTTGAGCTGAATAAAAGCCTAGTATAGTTCTAATGTCATGAATTGGCCAGCGAGCCAATCTTGAGAGGGCCACCATGCTTACTGTTGGTCCGGGTGTCTTTCCTTTGAAGCCCTGGGGAAGAATGAAATGGGAATTTCCTGCAGAAGATAAGTGTCCAAACTTTCTGTTCATAATGAAGGGTTAGTGTTAGGGAAGCAAATGGCAGGACGGAATCCAGTGGCAAGAGAAACAGTCTTCACTAAACAAGAAAAGAATAAGGGGGTCTGAGGTGATGCTGTGAGACAAATGGTTATGCTAATGTATTTAAAAGTCTTGGGTAACACATCTTTATGTTTTAATATGATTACGTGTTTATTTCAGCTAGTACCAAATGCCGCGGCAACAGCACATACACACACTAAGTCTTTTTGGAACAGAGTTAAGGTCACTACATTGGCTTCCTGTGAAGCAGCGCATTGATTTCAAAACCCGGCTCCTCACTTATAGGCTGTTTGCTATTGGTGTAATTTATGCTATTTCTTCCTTATAAACTGGCTCGTACTTTGAGATATGATAATGATGGTCTCTTGTTAATTTCAAGAACTCCAGGAAAGACCTATGGTACGAGGGCTTCTAGTTTTCAAGCTCCCTGCATTAGGAACTCACTTTTAAATTGTATCCAGAATGCTGGGTCTGAGCTTAAAACATATTCCTTTGATTTGGCCTTTCACTAGCGATCACTTTCGAGCTCCTTTGGCTTGCTGCTTGTTTTTGTAATGCACCTGAGATGTTTGCATATGAAGGAAATTGGTATGGTTTGGTTCATGTTTATTTCATATGAAATTGGTATGGTTTGGTTCATGTTTATTTCATATGAAATTGATATGGTTTGGTTCATGTTTATTTCATATGAATTTGATATTTAAAGTGTTTTTTTATTTATTTATTTTTTTAAAGAACATTATTCTCTCCACTGGATATTTCCAGTGATATTTCTCATTTTCAAGGAAGATCCCAGGGGGACAGACAGCAAGCACGTACTGTACACACACTTCATTAACTATTTATCACACCTGCAAATGATGTGGTTTCGAAAAAAATGTGTTTGATAGTTTTTTTTTTTTTTACATTTGAATGAAAGGCATGTGTAATGATTGCTTCATATTGTAAAAGCTGTTAAGGAACGTAGATAAACAGTTCCCTATTAAATGTCCTTATCATTTCTTATTGTAAGTCGCCCTGGATAAGGGCGTCAGCTAAGAACTCGTGTTTTCAATATTCCATTGATGTGATTCGTGTCTGGAGGTAGAGGAGGGTGGGTTTATTGCAGAATACACCTGTTCTGTACTGAGGATATACCACTGTTACCTGAATACTGGTGATTACTGCTATTATTTAATTGTTTGTTTCCTGGGCTAGCTACTGTAATTGGTTAATGGCTGAAGTACAGTAACCTGTTTACAGTATATAAGGTCAATGTCAAATGCTGGGCTGTTTGTTTTATTTCAAGTAACTAGACTTCAGTACAATACAGCGGGGAACAACATTTAGCAAAGCTTAAGAATACCCACAATACATTATTGTACAGTGTGCTGCAAAAATGCTGACTTTTCAGACCAGAACTGGGGCTGTGTCTTCAGTATTTAAAATGTGCACATAGGCTGTGCCAAGTGTAGGCTGATCTCACCAAGTTACAGTGTTCAACAAGCGAGACAATGCTTGCCTTGTAAAGATGTCCTCTAACCAACAGGGTTAATAAGTCATGTTACACTGTATGGATACAATAGTGTCACTGGCTGTTAATGTCATCAGGGACCCTGCATGGGGGGAAATACAAAAAACTGTTGCTGTTGGGCCCAGGCAAGAACAAAAATACAGTGTGCAAGGCAAAGGTTTACTACAGTATTGCTGCATTCCCACAATGGGAGAGGCTCATGTGCGAGATTTAGGCCAGTGAACCAGGGTTTATATCCTTGTAGGAAGAGGGAAATTGAGTGTCTAGATTTATCTTCATATAAAGTACACATTTTTCCTGTTAAAAACGCTTCATAGAATTATAATATTGCCTCATCGAAATGTCAGTGCCAAATCATGCTTCATTTTGGAGTCAGTACTGATGGTTAGCAAGCCTCCAGGGCTTCCTGGTGCTTCTGTTAAAATCTCAATAACTGGTCTGAATTAAATATATATACAGACGTGCTCAAATTTGTTGGTACCCCTCCACAAAAAACGAAGAATGCACAATTTTCTCTGAAATAACTTGAAACTGACAAAAGTAATTGGCATCCACCATTGTTTATTCCATATTTAATAGAAATCAGACTTTGCTTTTGATTTTTTATTCAACATAATATTGTAAATAATAAAACAAATGAAAATGGCATGGACAAAAATGATGGGACCACTAACCTAATATTTTGTTGCACAACCTTTAGAGGCAATCACTGCAATCAAATGTTTTCTGTAGCCCTCAATGAGACTTCTGCACCTGTTAACAGGTAGTTTGGTCCACTCTTCCTGAGCAAACTGCTCCAGCTGTTTCAGGTCTGATGGCTGCCTTCTCCAGACTGCAAGTTTCAGCTCTTTCCATAGATGTTCGATAGGATTCAGATCAGGACTCATAGAAGGCCACTTCAGAATAGTCCAATGTTTTGTTCTTAACCATTCTTGGGTGCTTTTAGCTGTGTGTTTTGGGTCATTATCCTGTTGGAGGACCCATGACCTGCGACTGAGACAGAGCTTTCTGACACTGGGCAGTACGTTTCGCTCCAGAATGCCTTGATAGTCTTGAGATTTCATTGTGCCCTGCACAGATTCAAGGCACCCTGTGCCAGGCGCAGCAAAGCAGCCCCAAAACATAACCGAGCCTCCTCCATGTTTCACTGTAGGTATGGTGTTCTTTTCTTTGAAAGCTTCATTTTTTCGTCTGTGAACATAGAGCTGATGTGACTTGCCAAAAAGCTCCAGTTTGTGACTCATCTGTCCAAAGGACATTCTCCCAGAAGGATTGTGGCTTGTCAATATGAATTTTAGCAAATTCCAGTCTGGCTTTTTTATGTTTTTCTTTCAAAAGTGGAGTCCTCCTGGGTCTTCTTCCATGGAGCCCACTTTTGCTCAAAAAGCGACGGATGGTGCGATCAGAAACTGACGTACCTTCACCTTGGAGTTCAGCTTGTATCTCTTTGGCAGTTGTCCTTGGTTCTTTTTCTACCATTTGCACTATCCTTCTGTTCAATCTGGGGTTGATTTTCCTCTTGCGGCTGCGCCCAGGGAGGTTGGCTACAGTTCCATGGACCTTAAACTTCTTAATAATATTTGCAACTGTTGTCACAGGAACATCAAGCTGCTTGGAGATGGTCTTGTAGCCTTTACCTTTACCATGCTTGTCTATTATTTTCTTTCTGATCTCCTCAGACAACTCTCTCCTTTGCTTTCTCTGGTCCATGTTCAGTGTGGTGCACACAATGATACTGAACAGCACAGTGACTACTTTTCTCCAATGACTGATTACAAGATTGGAGACATGTGTGATACTAATTAAAGAAACTAATTAGTTTGAAATATCACTATAATCCAATTATTTATTATCTTTTCTAAGGGGTACCAACAAATGTTTCCAGGCCATTTTAGAATATCTTTGTAGAATAAGCAATAATTCATCTCTTTTCACAGCTTCTTTGCTTTATTCTATGGCATACCAAAGGCATGCAAGTATACATGATAAAATAGCTTTTAATTTCATCACTTTTCAGGAGGAATGAAGCATTATTTCAACGAGCTGTAAGGGTACCAACAAATTTGAGCACGTCTGTGTGTATATATATATATATATATATATATATATATATATATATATATATATATATATATATATATATATATAATCTCCTGCCTTCATTTATCGTTTACGTTGGGATATGAAGACTCAGCAGTGTGTGCCGACAGGCTCCAGTGGCTGAGCCTCAAGGTCAACAGGGGTCATTCGAGATGAGGGATATGTGCCCTGAGTGTGTTTAGATTTCCTGTTCATGAGCGAGTGCACAACCCAACCACCACCTTTTCATACTGCGCCTGAGGCCGGGAGCTCACATTTATCGAGCATTGAGAATTCGTAAAAACTGACTAATCAATTGTGTGGTCAAGTTAAAATGCCCAAGCATTAATGGACAACTGCAGTCATTAATCAGACATTAACAGTTGTCAGCGTTTATGGTAATAGTTCAGTAGTTTGGCCAGCACAATGGCCTTCTGGGTGGAGAGATACAATCCTGGGACCCTATCAGAAGCCTGGCAACAGTAGGATATCAATTCGTTGATGGCAGAGTGCCACCTTGTGACTTTGTACATCTGGGATATCATCAGCTGGGCATTTGAGCTTTTTAATCTGCTAGGTCGTAGACCAATAGTTCTCTACCGGGTAGAAATAGAATTATTCATTTTTTGAATTCTTAATTCTTAATCCCTGAAGGGGGAGAAGGGTTGGATTCCCTTCAAACAGACAAAGCTGTAGAGAGGAGGAAGCACGCCCCCTGATATTTAGTAAAACACACTCGGGGTGCCTTTCGATTTGCATAGAGATTATAGGTGTTAGTATCCCGGTGGATTCTAATCAATAGCTTTGTTTCCGTATGAGTGTGTGTGTGTGTGAATGTGCTGTAAGGAGTTATAGTATGCAGGGTGGCACAACTTGCTACTGCATACAGTACACATTACAGTTACAGCACAGACAAAAATAGTATTTCATTCCAAACATGCTTTAGCGCCATTGGCTTGTAAAATGTCAATACAGTTTCCTTCATGAATCAATTAACAAGCAAATGCAGAGGAATGAATATACTAGTTACAGAGGTATAGGATGAAGCTCATTCTTCTGTGTCATGCTTGTTTTTATTTTCGTCTTTTATTGCTTTTATCTGTGAAAGGAGACGTCTCTGTGTTTCAAATGCCAGCTGTCTCAGCTATTGATTTTGTCAGTAGGGGAAGGCAGGGGTGCTGGCTTTTTCCTGATTCTTCATTTCTCAGCTTGGTCATTTTCAAAACACAATTCGAAAGGGATTATGTGGTTCAGTCAATACGGAACTAATAAATAAAAACCTTAATTCTCAAACTCATTTGTCAAATGCTTTTCAAGAACTGCTTTTATACAGTAAATGTTATGAAACGAGCAAGTCTCAGTTTTTGTAATTATAATGTATTATAATAATGAGGCTGCAACTGCACACAAACTTAGTGTGACCTTTAAGAGCAACTTGGTATGGGTGTGAAATATGAGTTTCCTGTCATGCATTCTTTCTCATGTTTAGATTCACTTTGTATAATTCAGAAGTTTAAATAAGCCCGGTTGAGCTCTGATCTTCTGTACATCTCACACACCAGAGTGTAACCATTAACCTGCCCCCCTTCCACACTCTGCCCCCTAGTGGAGGTTTGAATGAAATGATCTTTGGTGTTGCCAAGAGAATACATTGGTTACATAACTGTAATGGTATCTGTAAGGGTGCACGGTACATATTAAATCCTGTCATGGTTATTATCGCTAGTAGACATGCAAAAATGAACATTGCATGAATGTTGTACGTAGAAGAGGCAAGCTTTTTTTGTAAAATCACATAACTTATTGGCTTTTTTTTTTTTTACTTGATTTTATTGTAGACTATTTTCTACTACCTGTCTACTTAATGTAAAACATTAACTGTCTAAATGGCAGTGTAGCCATATAATCCAATGACAAGCACAATCGCTTGCTAATTATGGTAACAAACAGGAACAAATATCTGTATAGTCTTTTATGATCCTCTGTGCAGATCAACATGTGATATAAACTATGGAGGATCCCAAAAACTCCCAGATTGCCAGAATTCAGGATTTGTTGTTTTTGGCTGAACTTGAGTTGAAATCTCGCTTTAAAAAAAAAAAAAAAATCATTTTCTTAAGTCCACTGTCAGCTTATTTCTGATTGTCTTTTATGTGAACAAATTCTGCTGCTGTAAGAGGACGTTTTTTTATGAGCAAGCACGCCTCTGTTGTTGTGACCTACCTACTTGTTTTTATGGATTTGTTTGATCACAGGAGCTCAGAAGCCAGTCAGTAATCAGGCTAAAAGAGAAGTGTGTACTCCTAAAATAAATGAAAGGCTTTGAAAGCTCCCAAACAAAGCTTAGCTCCTCCGCCTCCTGGAAAGGTTTTAAACTGTAGCGAATTTAAAATAATGAAGATGTGAGAAACATGCCTAAGTTAACACCTGAAACAACGCAAAGAATGAACATTGTCTAATGATTTGGACTGGGTTCCTAATATTGATCCATGCAAATGCACAAACCACCTTCGTTCTGAGTGAGACATTGATGCAGTAGGTCTGCAGTATGAAACACCCAGATTATTGTGATGGCTACTGTACAGAGCCTTCTGTTGACTGCATAGTGATTTCTGTCAATACTTCCTCCACAACTTGTGTCGATCTCAACGTTCTACTGTGCTTGTTTATTTGTGAACTGGAGATGAAGGTTAGTAGATATCTGTGCCAAAGCCCTTCCACTCTGTTACAGCAACGTACTGCATTACTGTAGTTCACATGAGATTGCAATGTGGAAATCCAAATCACTTGCCTTCACACTGTTCTAGTTAGCACAGAATGGTATTGGTGTACACCGTGAAGCTATCTGCCTTGAACCACATATGTGTATTTATATTTCGGCGAGATAGCACAAACACAATTTTCCATTTACACACAGATATAAAGGCAGCCCGGCTGAAGAGCATCTTGCTCTGTTGGCAATTAATTTTCTCAGCTTCAGTGTGCCATCCCGTGGGTTATCATTGTTTCTCTTAAGCAATCTGCTGCTGAGAAATTGATTTGTTTGTTCGGCGCGCTCACAGAAACTGCATCATGAAATATGGATAAATGCCACTGTGCCGCCCTCCTGTAATGATAAGGACAAAAAAAAACCTTTCAAACTAGCGGTTCAGTGAGATGCTGAACTGCAAATGTGCATTGCACAGCTACTGGCTGCTTCATCACAAAACAGATACACAGCAACACTGGTGCTTCTGCCTCTGTTTAGATATCACGATGCACGCTCACCACTGGAACAACAAGTTCCAATCAAAATCCCTCAATTTTTTTTCATTTCTCCACCACCCTTATTTAAAAATACAAAAACAGTTGCTGTGGTCCAAATGTGCATTTATTTTGGAAACTAAAGTGTCTATATCAGCTGCCTCTGTCTTCTCTGTCCTGATTCTCCTCGACCTCTCTGCTGCCTTTGACACTGTCGATCACTCTATTCTACCATCCTCTCTCGCTGACCTGGGAATCTCTGGCACTGCTCTGGCCTGGTTCTCTTCCTACCTCTCCAACCGCACTTACCAGGTAACCTGGCGTGGAGCAACCTCCACACCTCGCCCTCTCAACAGGAGTCCCCCAAGGGTCAGTCTTGGGTTTATTTCTGTGCTGATGATGCTCAGATTTTCCTTTCCTTCCCCACCTCTGACTCCACCATCCCCTCCCGTATCTCTACCTGTCTGTCTGCTATCTCCCCCTGGATACACTCGCATCACCTCAAACTAAACCTCTCTAAATCTGACCTCCTTTTCTTCCCCTCCTCCTCCCCCTCCTGACCTCTCTATCTCTGTTCCTCTGGAATCTACCACACTCTCTCCCTCCTCCTCATCTAAGAACCTCAGAGTCACCCTGGACCCCTGCCTCTCTTATTCCCAGCACATCTCCACTCTGGCACGCACTTGCCAATTTCTTCCTGAGCAACATACGAAGAGTCCGACCCTTCCTCACCAACTACGCCACCCAGCTCCTGGTCCTGGCCCTGGTACTCTCCCGCCTAGACTACTGCAACTCCCTCCTGGCTGACCTCCCTGCGTCCTCCACCCGTCCGCTCCAGCTCATCCAGAACTCCGCTGCTTGCCTAGTGTTCTCTCTGCCTCGCTTCTCCCACGCAACTCCACTGCTCCACTCACTCCACTGGCTCCCGGTCACCGCTCGCATCCAGTTCAAGACTCTTGTACTTGCCTACAGATGCCTTGACCAGACTGCACCCAGCTACCTCCAGACCCTCATCTCTCCCTACACCCCCACTCGACCTCTCCGCTCCTCCTGCACTAGAAGACTGGCTCTACCTCCTCTACGCTCCCCTGCCTCCAGAGCCTGCTCCTTCTCAACCCTTGTTTGTATTTGTTAATGATTTCTTAGAATATACCCGAAACAACCCTAAAACTGTAACAGAAAAATCCAAAATGTGTACAATATAGGTTAATTACTTAAAAGTAAATGGCCACTTTGCAATGCTGCCATCTGTTAAGAATCAGTGGGCCATATTTTCAAAGCTCTTTAATTCCAATTGCTATTTCCACTGTGACATCAATTACAGTCCTAAAGCAGGAAGAACAATGGAGACTATTAAATACCTGAGCTGTTTATTTCTGGTTTGGTACTGTATCCATTGAGTGTTGTGCTGATGGCTGTTTGGAGGAAAGAGCTTTGAATCTACAGTAGATTGGTAGGTTCCCTCAGAGTAAGAGCAGTTTTAACACATTTTTATGTAGACGTTGGTATCTGCTTGATTTATGTGGCTGATCTGAGCGTAGGTTTTCTTTCTGTTTAAACACTTATACATGGGTCACATAGTTTTAACAATCGTTTTTAAGTGTTAAGCGCTGTTGTAGCTTTATGTCAAGAATCTGACCCACATCCCTCAGAAATGATTATGTTTTTTTTGTGTTTTTTTAATAACAATGGTAACCTTGACTTTAGCATGTGTGCATGCATTGTGCTGCTAGGTCATTCTGCACAAGCATATCTCCTCTCTCTTTGAACAAAATGAAACACAAGTAAGTAAGTAAATACTCCCAGAGTCTCTTTTCTTCAGTTTAATGAGTCCCAATAGAAGCGGTTTATTTTTGCTCCTAATTTGAAATGCTCCACTGGAGCTTTGTTACCTCCTAATAAGATGCACTAGAACCATGAAAAAGCATTATCTTTCACAAAGGTCATGTTGATTTTTGTTTTTAAATCCGCAAGAAAGTTGATTGAAATGAAAGTGTAGCGTATGCCCGCTCTGTTGAAGGAGCTTGTCTCTTTGAACAACGTCCCCCCCTGAACAAGGAGTTCGATCCTCATTCACTGCCACCTGTATTTTGTCAGCTGCTTAAACATTGTGTCTTATTGATTTCAATGGGGTTTTTCTATGGGCCTTGCATGCAGATTTGTCCAGGTTTCCAAAGATCTGAACTGGCTTTAATGGATTGTGCTCTGTAGTCTTGCTGTAAGCCTTTTAATGAGACAGTATTAACCGTGCTTTACAAGCTTTATAACAGACTCGACCTTGTGGTTTCTGCAGCCATCATTGTGTTGTGTTGCAGAGATTACATTGGCTCCTTCTTCTCTAAGACAGGTGTGAAGGAAATTGCCTCAGATAGTTTATAAGGGTAATAAAGGTCTTGTAGACCTGAGCCTGTCCGCTCTGATTGAACCCACTCACTGGAGTTCTTATTGGAATTGCGCACTTGAATAAGTCTGCGTGTGATGGGGTGCTAGCTCGCCTCTATAAATGTGTTTGTTATTGTTGTTAGTTTTACTGTTTTCATTATGTTTTTGTGATTCTTGGTTTGTTTTGGATTGGCAGGGAGGGGGTTAAATTCCTCCCTGTAAAATGCATGTGAGAATGTGGCTGGAGCCTTAAGTGTTTAATTGTTAATTATTAGTTAATTGGGCTCCAGCCACAGACTATAAAAGACAGCTGAAACCCTTTGTTAGGGAGGAGTTTTTTTTGGGGTGAGTTTGTTTGTTGGTGTGCTGTGCTGTTTAGTTTTTGGAGAAAGAAACTGTAGTGAAGGCGAATGCCCAGCCTACATTTCTGTATTTTGTTTAAACCTGTTGTTTGGGCCCTTGTGCCTATTTATTTGACTATTTTTTGTTTAATAAAGATCATTATTTTGCCCCTTCCACTGTCTCTGAGCCTCAAACCTCTGTCATCCTGCCACACGTGGCATTTTACAGGGAGGAATTTAACCCCCTCCCTGCCAATCCAAAACAAACCAAGAATCACAAAAACATAATGAAAATAGTAAAACTAACAACAATACCAAACACATTTATAGAGGCGAGCTAGCACCCCATCACACTGCGTTTAGGTGCTTTCGCCTGTTCAGGAGCGACTCCAGTTCCAGTGGCTTGCGTACATATAGTTCTGCATAATACATTGTTCTGTAATTCGGGTGGGTAAAATCAAAAGCTTGAGTTTCAGTGCTCCAAATCTCAATACCCATTGATAAAAATAGGAAAAGGAATTTCAAAGATAGAAAGCTGCAAATGTGCCCCGTCTCTAGTAGACAGCAGTCAATTGAAAATTTAACGGGACCACAATTGAAAAAAAAAAAAAAAAAATGTAGCAAAAGAATGAATTTATTGCAGCAAATTGTTCAAGCACCGCAGGTACTTCCTCCACCTCCTCCCATATGCCCTGCCTTCATGCCGTTGAGTAGGCTCTGTGTAATCTAGTATGATTAATAATATTAGAAGCGCAACAGCCTAACTTTAATAACTCCATCATTAGGAATGAACCAGATATGTGTTTTCTAAAGGCCTGGCTGGCATTGATATTATTAGAGAATCACACATTATCTGGAGTCAGCAGTTTCACGCGGCTCAATCTCATTACATTTCCAGGGTAATGCTGAAAAGAAAAAAAAAATTAATTGGAGGCATGCGATAGTTCGGATGTGCGCTGGGCGATGGCAATATACATGAAATGCTAGGAAGACAGCTTTATGCACCAGGAGTGGGATAAGTGGTTAAGTTTAATGAGAAGAGATAGAAATGTTGAGCTGTTTTTTTTTCATTTTCGTGCGCTCCCTAAACTGTTTTTGACTCACTTGATATATCGAGTTAATTCCCGTTGCCGTTCCAATAATTCATGCTGCACAGTGTAATGGCTTACGGATTAGGGAAGGCATCCAGTTGTTAATTTTCGGTGTGGAAATTGCAAGCTTTGCTGTCCCGACCTAATTTTTTTTCTCTCTCCATTACATTGCCAGTTAATTTGGCTAAAGAAGCCTTGCTAGGGAGATATTTCATGCCGCATAGAGTTCTGTTTTCCCTATAAAAACGTCCTGCTTCATCAACTCTACCACAATAAACACACTCCACAGCCTGGTTTTATCTAGTGGCGAGACGACAAGCCCTTCTCAACTACCTGATTTATGAGTACTTGAATTAAGTGGCGCTCCTCATAGTTCAGAGTCCTTTTATTTATTTTATTTTTTGCATGGGATATCAGTTACACATGTGACCTAATGAACTGTGTTTTTTAATTAGTAAATGCAGCTTAAATTACTAATGTATCTGAGAAATGTTGCAGCTGATTTACTTATTCTCAGCTCAAGCATGTTACCTTTCAGCCTATAGCGCAGATCTGCATTTACTGAAGTTCGAAGATTTTTGGATGCATAATGGTCTGTCTTCATAAATTAATAGCACGCCAGTAAATGCACAGGGCTCGGTTAATTGACAGGCACACAAGTTTTATGAAAACAGTGGCCAGTTGCTTAAAACACCTTAACCCTTTCAGCCCCAGCAGGATCTCAAGGTCCAGCCTTACCGCCATATGTTAACTGTATTGTAGTGATAAAAGGCGAGTAATATTATATTAGCTGTATTTTAATACAAGTGAGTATTTAATACAAGTGAGTACAAACATGTTTTGACAATTGTGGCCAAAGATTGCTCCATTGTAATTCCATGAGTGATTTTCAATATGTGGAGTTGAGTGTTCCTAAAGCACTGAAGGGACTTTAAAGTCACATTTACCAAAATATATGTAAAGAATATTTTTTAGTCATGTTCTCATGTCCTGTTCTCTGTTCGACCAAAAATAATTCAGGACTGAAAGGGTTAAGTAAAATATCCCATTAGTTTTCCCCTTAAGTGTTCCTTGAGTTTCAGGGTGTTGCAGGAAGCAGCTTAACACATTTAAGAGTCTGTGCCCTAGTTTTGAGATAGTGTTTCCTTAAGTGTAACACTTAAAGTTAAAACATCAGCTATTTCATGCAACCAGCCCCTGCTCTGTATGTTATATCCAAAGTTGTAGTTTGAGAATCTTCAATACAAAATCAGGTGACCTGAAAAATGTATATTTCACACAAAAGAGGTTAAAAAAACAGTGTAGCAACACTGACATGTCCATGTAAGCTTTCGCTCTCTTTCTTTCTCCGCTGTATAAAATGATCTTCTAGACCCTTTGAATGACTCATTGCATAGCGTGTATCTTATTACATCATCTCACCTGCAGGGGGCGGCAGTAACAGAAGTGTGTTGGAGATGCACAGCAATGTTTGTCACAACTAGATTTCACTTTCATGTTGACATGATATATACATTGAGACTTGCTGGCAGTCCCAGTGCCATTTATTTTAATGTTAATATTTAAAAAGATGAGCAGCCCAGACCATCAGAAACAGTTTCCCTGAGGCCCTGAACAGCCTATAGATGAAAATTGGATCAGTCACCTAAGGTTAGCCATGATCATATACTGTACATATGAGAAAGAAATCATTGCTTATACATGCCTTTTGTGGTGTCTTTGTTACTGGTGCCTCCAAAAAGATCCCTGCATTCTGTCTTGGTGGACAGTGGGTTATTAAATGTTCATATTCTAAATTTCCATTTAAAGCCTTCTCAGAAATGTCATGAACAAAATATCAGTGTCAATTTCAAAGATTTTTAAAAAATTGTCAAATGTGTTTCACTATTGTAAAAGAACATTTGTAGGAAAAACCCTGTCTGCTAATAAAACAAGTTAAAATGAAAAAATAAAAATGAAGAGAAACAAGCAAATATGAAATGAAGTGTTCACTGGACACAGCTATGTGAAACACAGAGGTGTTACCCAGGGCAACACGCCCACAGAGCTGTTGTGAGTTCCATGAATGGCTGACCTGGGCATGCTGTATCAAGGCCAGCAGCTTCCCCCGAGATTCTATTAAACACATGGAGTTTAAAATTAAAACGTCAATGTATTTATTTTTGCAACACAGCATAAAAAGAAAAGAAAAAGGCTGTATCATCTATAAGCGTTCCCTAGCAAGCCCTGTGAAAAGGTTTTGACACAAGGAGTGATGGAGTTGTATTATTCAGCTGGTGGCTGACAGGCCCCCACTGTGCTATTCAGAGTCCTGTGGGGTTCATTAAACAGAGGAGTGCGGCACCACCAATAAGCCAAGACACAAAGAAATCTTCCGTTTGTCAAAAAATCACTTTCTCAAGAATACAATTGCCAATTCACAGCTTGTTCACTGCTGCAATACGAGTTATCACCAGGCCTACAGTCGTGCCACAAACAGTAAAGTTCAAATGACAGAAAAAAACGTGTGTTTTTTGTTTTTATGGAATTGTTGTTTGGGTGATTTGAAACTAAATGAGTGTTTTATTTTTTATTATTTTTTTTAAGTATAAACTGTTCCTCAAAAGTAACCATGTATGTTTCATACAGATGGGAAAAGATGATAAAACGTCACAAGTATACCTACTGTTGTGTTAAGACCTAGTACTGTAGTTTAAAAAAAAAAAAAAAGATTGTTTTATTAAAATTGCCTGGATATACAGTAATTGTATAACTAAAAAATTAAAACGTTTGCTTGTGATGTAGTAACGGGAAGAAAATATTACAATACAATACATTACAATACAATACATAACAATACAATATATTACAATACAATACATTACAATACAATATATTACAATACAATAGACTATCGACATATCATGAAACATGTTCTGAGGTGGGTTTAAACATGAATACAAACAATGACATGTACATGCCTAAGAGCATATTCAAATTACAAAACCATTGGCAACTGTAGGTTTTTATTACTGATTTTTAATTAATGACTGAACAAGACTAGACAAGGCTTTTTAAAATGGACAAAACTCATTCACGTTATAGGCCATTAAAGTAAGCCAATGTCTCAACTATTGGCCATCAAAAACACTTTTTCACCCATTTTTAAGAGGGAGCACGGGTTGGTTTCCTTCAGTCACGTTTTGGCCTCTGTTTTCCACATGAGTACCCGACTCATTTCCATGTGACCCTTACTTAAACCCTAGCCGCACTGATAAAGCATTAGGATTCACTGTATTGGGTTAAAAATGACGTCCAGCCTCATCTCAAAGACACTGTTGAAACAGAAGGGTAGTGTTTCACTAGTAGCAAAATAGCCCATTAACAACACTGATGTAAAGTGAGTGGTTGGTGTAGAATAACCGTGAAGTTTCCAGCCCGCTGTGTTCTGTAACTTCAGAGCTCTCTATACAGTGCTGTACCTGGCCAGATCAGACACACCAATCCTGCCGCAGGTTCAGAATTAGACACTAAGATTAGGTGTTCCAGTTGCTGTAGGCTTCAACTACAGTAGCAGGAGGTATTAGGGCTCCCCAGCTGAGCAAGCAGCAGATTGGTAGTTGCCAGTAAAGCAGTTTTGGTGGATAAAGTTAGTATACTTCATCAACTTGCAGTAATACTGTGTTTAAATAAATGGTTGCTTCTGACGTTTATTTCGTGCATCTTTAGAAAGTATAAATTCAGCCATATTTAGAAGTCATTAAGAATGACTGAAAACGGAAGCCACGGTCACCGCTCAAAAGTCTTATTTTAGTCCATAAGGTGGCGCAGTTGTACATGGTGTCCCCTGCTGGGACTTCGTGGGACTGCAGCTAAAGACATATCAGCTGTAAACTATAGAGAGATGAGTTCATTGTGTATAAAGTATTTAACAGAAAGTGAAACGTCTTGAATAAAACTCACAAGGGAGAGAATTAACAAAAAAAAATGTGACTGTTTGTTTTGTTGGGCTTTGTGTAAACCGGGAGTAAGCTTTAGCACTTTGTTTATTGCCTTGGTGTGTTTCAGAAGTGTATCCGGTGCTAATCAATTTATGAACCAGTATTATCAATAAAGCTGTCATAAGTACAAAATACAATAATAAACTAGGTAATTCATGTCTGCAGCTCCAGAGGTTGATCTCTTTTCTTGGGGTGATGAATTGCTATTTTTTTTCTGTGGTGGAGATCAGCAGTTTTATCTAGCCATTAATTCAAACAGTCTTAGATTGTTGGCAGACTATAATTTTAAACCTTGTTTCACTGTAAGAGGAAAGTGGTGCACATTTAAACCTGTCTTATGCCTTCAGATAAGCAGCAGCAGTTTGCTGATTTAGAGTTTGCTGTGCTAACCTAACAGCAGTGATGACATTAGCAGAGAAGATGGGGAGGACGTGGGTCATATTTCACTAGTCCGAAGATGAAGCAATGCTTCGTTAGCAGTCCTGTCACGTTGAAGAAGGATTGTGATGTTGGATCAGGTAATATAAGTAATGCTTGGGTTATTCACTATATTTATTGTATTAAATGCCTTGTTGCTCTGTATCTATTTATTTGGTTCACATTCCCAGTCATTTTCTGTCTTGCCATTTTTGACAACACAACAGATATTTTTTTTTTTCATATTTTTCAAGGTAGACATTGCCTTGGCAATTTAAAGGTTTTTCCCTAATGGTCCACTAACATTTTTTGACCAAAAATATATGTATTAATTCTTAAAATTTTACCAGTATCGATACATTTGATATTGAGAAATAGTCAATTTTTAAAACTTATAAAATGCAAATGGTTGTATGGGGTCAGTTACTTGCAGAATATATAAATCTGAACTTGTCCTGTAGTTTATATTCTGATGTTGATTTTTCACATTCATTATTTTTTAAAAAAAAGAAGCGAAGTGCCGTCCAGACCGTAATAACATCTGTTAAATGTACATACAGGGTTTCCTTAGCGAGGTACGTGAACACAAGAGCCCAAGCAAACTGACTGAGAGCTACAGCTGTGAGAACATGCACAGGGAGACCTGCGGGTGTCACAATGTGTGTGTGCTGGTCGTATCAAACCACAAAGGAAAACTACTGTGGTTCAATAAAAGATGTTTAACAATTAAGTACAGTAGAAGTAAAAGTGTGTCTCTTTCTGCTGTTCTGTGCATTTCTCTTTAGAAACGACTGGCTCATCAAAACATGGTGCTTTTGGAATCAAAGACACAGTGAAGGTATACATTTTTATAGGAGCGGCTCGATGTTTACATTTTCATTTTATTTTTTAATCCTAGAATGTTTGGCAGCACAAATGCCTCTAGTTATCAGACACCGTTGACTGTTTAGCCATTGATGGATTAAATACAAAAAAGAAATAGCTGCTTTCTAGTCATTGTTATTTTGCTGTTTTATGGCAATGTTACGGTAATTGAGCACTGGTTAATATATATATATATATATATATAATTGAGGACTAACCGAATTACACTCAAGAACTGCAGCCCTTCATAGTCTCTCACACTACATCATCAGCTAATCTAGCAATGCTGGTACTGACCACCTATGTATTTCAATAAAACTAAAATTCTGAATAAAAAAACATTGGAATCTTGTCCTCCATGTCTGACAGTCACCACGGAACTCATACAGAATAAGGCAACACAGTTGTGGCTCTAATGTTCAATAGAGAAACTGGAGTATCCTCTGTTTTGCTAGCCTATAACTTTGTTGTAATTGATTAAGGTCGTCTGTTTGCTGTTTTTTTTATTTTCAATCCCAGTCTTTCACAATGCCTTTTTTGTGTGTGTGTTTTTTTTTTGGTCTTCCGCTGCTCCACACAATTCACTTCTGGACTTTATCAAGCCAGTGTTTTTCTTGGCCCCCTGTCAACGTAAACTGGAATACGAACCGCATTTGACTGGATGGGATACTCTGCCAAGGCCAGGAGAGGCCTTGTAACCACCTTTTATTTAGACAAGGAAACCCTGAATCATACTTTTGTTGGTTTTATAACATGACTTCCTGTGAGAGCGCACAGGAAGTGGCTGATCAGCTCCAGGTCATGGCTCAGGACCGTGTGTGGCTCTCCCGCTCTCAGCGGGAATTTGTTTTCCTCAGAACTGATTTAGCATTAGATTTGCAGCCAGACCCAGCGGGGTTAACAATGAAGGTGAGAGCTGTGTGACTTGGTTAATAACAAAACCAGGCCAGATACCTCACAGCTGTCATGCATTAGTCTCCCACCCAGAATTAAATACAGAGCGGGGGGACAGAGGGGGGGACGAGGCTCAGCTAGTATAAAATGTCACCGTATATTTAAACAAGAAAACATCCAGCAGGTCTTTTTTTAATCTCCCGATTCATTTTTTTTTTTAATTTTAGTTTGTGTGTGCCAGAAGATGAGACGTGCACACAACACAACACTGCATTCATCAGCTCCAGCACTGAGATTATAGAGTGCCAGCAAGCACGATAGATGCACTGCGGTTTTGGTCTGTCCTGATGGGAAGATGAAAGTGCTTGGAATACTGCTCTTGTATGCATTTGTTCTGCACCTCTCGTGGCGAGCAAGGCAAGCAGCTTTGCTTTTCACTGTATAATTCTACAATGGTGGTCCATTGCAGTACAGTGATCAACAGTGTGCTGCTGTATCAGCTGTATGTCCTGCAAATCCAGTTCATTTCATTAAGAAACAAACTCTGAAAAGAAAGAAACGAATGAATTGTTTTTCTTTTGAATTCACATCACGCCTCAGTGCAAAATAACTATTGTTTGGAAGTTTGTTTTGCTGTTTCGCTTTCACATTGGCCTGCGTTCAAACAAACTGAAGGGCACTGAATTTGTTTGGCTCACCTATGTGTAAAGCAAGTGGGAATGGACCCTAAGGGTTGTTCCAGTGTAAAACACTATTATAGTATTATATTGGCTTACCAAATTACCAAAGCAATGTTAAATCAAAACTGCAGTAATGTGGTCATTGCAGTACAGGCACTGGATTTTTTTCTTTTTCAATGAATTGTCCCTGAACCCCCTCAGTTGGTCTTCCCCATTTTAAGAATATCTAATAAAGGAAGACCGAGGGAGGTAATGACCCTGGTGGCCTGGATACATTCCATTCCAGTAGCTTCTCTTTCCTGCTGCTGCAGAGTCCAGAGGCTTCTTGTGAAACAGTGGGAAAGCATCCTTTAAGACCTCCCTACCCAGTTTCACATCCCATGGTCTTCCATTACATATCCGAGTTCCCAACCAAATAAAAGTGTAATCTATTATTTTTAGCTGTCGCATTCCCTACCTAGTGCTTCCTGTTTTTCCCTGCGGTCGCTCCTTGTTTTGATCCAGTGGTGAAAGATTTATTTTAGCAGCAAAACTGAAAACGCTTCCATTGTTTTATCAGTCACAAAGAAAGTGGGGGGCTATGGGAGCAGTGGTTTTATAAATAATTTAAATAATAACATTTCCGCCCATTACTGTACTTTGGTACAGTATGTGGGAAAATATATATATATTTTTTTTAATGGTTCTGGTATGAACTTTTGATTGGGTCAGTTTAATCCTCTCGGGACCATTCTGAACTTTACAGGATACTTTGTATGCATTTGTATGTGGTAAAAAGAAAGCAGTGGATTAAATATTGATCCCTTATGAATCTCAAGAGAAATAGCACAGATAATATGGATTTTCAGCTAGACAGACTGTGTCGGGGTCTGAAAGAAAGGTTTTAGCAAAGTGCTCTGTATGAAAAGCAGTTGCAAATTGGGCAAAAGGAAAAAAAAATAGCTATGTAGTTAAAGTAAAGGTGTGTACTGTCTTGATCAGTAATCAACATGAAAAGTGTAATTCTCAATACGGTTTATAAAATATATATACAGTGTGTGTGTATATATGTATGTGCATATAAGTAAACTTGAACTTGCTTCATCACATTTACAGAATTATCAAGAATACGTACATTTAGTGGTGGATATGCTTTTACGTCTTGTGAGTTTAGCTTGTGAGCGAATTTTACTTGAGATCAATCCATCTAAACTATTGCAAGCTAATTAGCACAGATCCAACCAAACAGGGCTTTACCACGCCTGCTGTCCAAATCTTCGAATAATTCACTCGTTCTTTTTCTTTTTTCGGTTGTATTACTTAATTAAAACCGTTGCCGGTAGACAGAGAGTTCTGAAAATAATCCCTGTGCTTCAGATACAGTATGTTAAAAAGGTTACTTCCATTTTGTTTTATTATAGTAATTGTTTACAGTCATTTTGCAGTTTCCCATTAATTTAAATTTCTGTTGCAAATCTGGGTTTTCATTTAACATTCATTTTACCTTAGCACACATTGCCACCAGTTGGCCAAACAATATAATACAACTCTTATTGTGGGATAAACTAAAAGGGAACAACAGTTTGTCAGTTGCTACATAGAGGCTGAATGCTGGGGGAATACTTCAGGCAGAGGAGATACATTCTGTACCTCCTAAACCCTCGCAGTGATGTGTCAAGTACACTGAAATCAGTTTAATTACAAAGTCATTCACTGGGGCCTTCCACACACAGGGGACTTCTGAAGATGGCAGTCTGGCTCTGAGGATGATGAGAAGTTTTTTTTATTGTTGGAAATATCATCTCTTGAGGTGTTTCCTGTAAAATGTTATCAGCACCACAAAAGCAACATGTTGGGTGTGTTTTGAGTTTCTGCTTTGCTTCCTGAGCTCCACAGAAGAGCTTGAAGATGTCAGGTTAAGTCAAGTGAGCAGAAGCATGCCTGCAGAGTCGTGGCACACTAGTTTTAAGCGAGGGCGGTTGCATCCTAACAACTTAAACCACCACTGGGTGGTAATTCAGAGTTTTGTGCAGGTTTTTCATTTATTGAATAGAATTTGGGATAAATCCTCTTCTTATCTACTATCAGTCAGTGCAACACCTACCTAGAATATGGGTTGATTTTAAATGGCCTTTCAGTGTCACTGCATTCCCACCTGAGGTGCCAGTGGATTAAGTGCAGTTTATGAAGCTTGGAAATACAAGCCTGATGAGATTCTAGCCATGAGCTCAGATTCCAACCTGGCGGTCAGGGGCAGGAGGAAGTTCACTGCATATTGAGGCTACGTGTAAATCCCACCCGTCTGAACAGCCAGGGCTGGGATTCAAGCTGACAATCTGCTAATGTGGAGAGTCAAGGCATCAGGGCACTAAGTGTATTGAGCTGCTGTGACGGCTAGATATCCAGGATATTTTTTTTTTTTTTTTTTTTGCAAACTGGCTATTCTGCTCATCTGAGGAAAAAAAAAGAGAGGATATATATTTAAAAAACTGCGGTTGTAAATTGCTTCAAACTGTTTCAGATTTATGTATATGTGCACACACCGAAGTACCTAGATGGAAACATGCAATTAATTCAATGGTGATCAATAACACCGTGAAGCCCAGCATGAATTATCCCAGTCATACAGGGGGGTCCTAGCTCCTGGAAAAGGGCCCAAGATGTGCCGGGGCATGAGAGGGCTGGCTGGTAACAGGAGGCAGCCTGTTTAAATAAAGTGGATCTAAACAAAATACTGCCAGATAAATCTGAGAACCAATTTTATGAAAGTCAGACATCTAGCAACGCATGCACATTTTCCCGGTACATTTCTGTCTGCAAAAATATGTAAAAAAAAAATCAATAGAACGGTCCTGTTTAATTCTTGATATGGTGGTGGTATTTCGGTTTGCCGTCGTTTAGATGAATTGAGTAGACCCCAATGTCTAAGGGTAACAACATGCTCTTGTCTGTTTGGTTACTGTTGTATGGAATACAAGTGGAAACGGTTCAAGCTGAAATGTCACTCTGGGGTTACAGAACTGGGGCAGAGCATACCCTCCGGATTGTATTTCAGGGCTGGCTGCAGTCAGGTGATTCTGCGTCAGGTTTCTTGCTGGCACACACCCTCGGGGTGAACTTCTCTAACAGAAAGCATGGTCGTTTGATTCAGAAACACATTGTAGTCGTTCCGGTAATGTAGAATGTTACTAAGCAAAACTGAAACTTCAGTCATCCCTGAATGAACAGGAGAACATCCTGTAAATATAGTCTAGGGAAGTATTTCACAACCTCTGCAGATTTAGGCAGCCATTTACACTCCATCAGCCATAAATAGAGACCTTTGTTCTGAATGATAATAAATGTGAAATGTGTTGGTATACAGTATATATATAGGCTTGGTATATATATATATATATATGTACAGTGTCTAAAAAGAAATTAGAAACGTAGTATTTGTGAATGTCTTGCAGTTTGCCTGTAGCTGTTGTGCTGTCCTCTAGATAATGTCAGTGCAATGCCACTGTCCATGAACACATTGAAAACGTACAAGGATGTTGTGTGTTGTAGGTAGACTGCATCATTCATTACAGTAGCACTGTGTTCTCATCTTCATTATGTGTGTGTAGGTGAAAGAAGAGCTGAGTTCTGATTGATTTAGTAATAAGTGTTTACATCACTTTAGTGACCCCTTGGGATAGTCCCAGCTAATTAGTCAGTCATCAGCAGGGCGTTTATCTTATCCATGCCCTTACAAAAGGGTTGTGCCCTATTTATGATTCCACATAATACCCCATACTATGAAAAGCCTTTATCCTGCTGTCCAAGAAGGATGGTACCCAGCAGCTGCTAGTCTTGGGTTACACTATGGTAACAGCAGCTGCTGCTAGCTGAGAAGTTCATAGCGCCCTCTTGTGGCGAAAATATATAATTACACTCTATAATTCTATCAAATTACAAGGTTTTAATGAATGTCTGTTGTATTGTTTGCTGTATGACATGCTTCCTGTTTGTGTATTGCTGTTATTTCTTCAGTGTTCATGTTTTGCTTCCAAGCATAGCCCTCTGTGTAAACTGTACAAAAAGAACAGATCAACAAAAAAAAGAAAAAACTTCCGTTGTTAACATTTTATTGTACCCTTCCCTTAAAAAGGGAGCTTGTCTTTACTGCCTTTTACCTTTTAAATGAATGTCAATTTGTAGAATACGAACATTTAATAACAATACAGAGTGCTATGATGTATACTTACAGAGCATCACTGGAATACCAAAAGCATTTATCTTGTGAATATCCCTGTCTGCCAATGAACTTGTTCTTAAAATAAAACATTGAATTCATATATAAACAGGTTGCAAATTGTACTGTGTAGTGTGCACTGTTTTTAACCTGTTGGTTTCAGTGGTTTGATTTCATTCATGTTGTTGCATTATAGTACATTATAAGGTACAGTAATATCAAATGTTTTTTAGGGACTGTACTATGAAGTGGACTAATATGGTCTTAATCAAGTCAATTTCAGAACGCTTATAAAATATCATCCGAACTTAACGTGGTTGGCAAGTTACTGCCAGTGTTCTGTGTTCACCCTAGAGTTGTCTATTTTTGTTTGAACTTTTATTTACAGATTATTTCTAAACACTTAGACCGGGCACTTCAGCTTAGTAAGACCCTATAGACAAATTACTGTAGTCTAATTCCATAGATTTAACTTTCTGAATTTCAAGCAATAAAAACCAAAGAAAAACACGCTTAGTTGTGTAAGCTCATAAACTGAAACATGTTGAAAGTCTTGGAATTAATACTGCGTTGGTTTGACACTGCTACTGCTGAATGTCGCACACTTTATTATTACATTATTAGCTAAATCTGGACTCAGTGTGTAATATATAAAATCATTTTACAGTAGTAAATACGGCCCTATCTTGTGTCAAAATGTGACCCTAGCAAATCTTTAATATAATCCTGAAATTGTGCACAATAAAGTGGAAATCTCTGTGTAGGAATACACCACCTCTCTCTCTCTCTCACTCACACACACGCACGCACGCACACACACTCACGCACGCACGCACGCACACACGCACACACACACACACACGAAAAATGGGAAGGAAAAGCCGAAAGAGCAATACAACTATACAACAGTATTCTTTCTTTATTTCAGTAAATATATAATTTGGAAAGAACAAAATGTATATTTTCTATAATAAGCGTTTCCAAATGTACAGTTTGGGCCATCATAGGTCACTTCCTTTAAATGTTTGTAATAGTAACAAACCTTTTTTTTTTTTTTTAGTTGTTGCCAATTAGTTTTTTTTTGTTTTTTTTTCTCCCCAATTTGAAATGCCCAATTATTTTTAGGCTCAGCTCACCGCTACCACCCCTGCGCTGACTCGGGAGGGGCGAAGATGAACACACGCTGTCCTCCGAAGCGTGTGCCGTCAGCCGCCCGCTTCTTTACACTCTGCAGACTCACCGTGCAGCCGCCTCAGAACTACAGCGTCGGAGGACAACGCAGCTCTGGGCAGCTTACAGGCAAGCCCGCAGGCGCCCGGCCAGACTACAGGGGTCGCTGGTGCGCGGTGAGCCGAGGACACCCTGGCCGACCTAACCCTCCCTCCCCGCGGACGACGCTCAGCCAATTGAGCGCCGCCCCCTGGGACCTCCTGTCCACGGTCAGCTGTGGAATAGCCTGGACTCGAACCGGCGACGTCCAGGCTATAGAGCGCATCCTGCACTCTAGCGAGTGCTTTTACTGGATGCGCCACTCGGGAGCCCAAACAAACCTTTTTTTAATATGTTGTTTATATATCTTTATTACTACTATGATGAAATTAATAGTATGTGAGATAATGAAATGTAATCCAATGTAATTCGTGCAAACCATTGTGTGTGTTATTATTTCAAACTGAGAAAACTGGCGATTTCTATACAGTCGGCGTACAATATTATATCCGGTAGTTAATATGTCATTTGATAAGGAGTTAGCATCTTGTTGTCAAATATGTCACTGCTGGTATTTCTTAATTCAATAGCTGTAAACATGGCATGTTTTATAGGAAATTAAGCATTGTTGCTTACACCGTTGAATATGTCTAATTGCTGTAAACCTGTGCTAGGTTTTTATATATAAGGTGTGACACATCACATGCTAAATTGTTGGGTTGAATTTTTAACATCTGTATTGAGTTACTCCAAGTAAAATGCATTTTTTGTTTTACACTTGTAAGTCATCCATATCTGACAAATAAGAAGAGCTATAAAAATTATGGGCAGGTGCATGCATCCTAGTACAAGTGGTACACTATGAATACATAGAATAAAGGCAATTGCCATTAGTCAAATTGGTGGCTTATATTAACCAATATTATATTACAAATATAATAACCAGTATTACATTTTTATGGAATCTCAGGTTCTGATTAAGAGATTTTGAAACATTTTGTGCTGACCGTAGATGTTTTTCGCAATGGATCTTTTTAAGACTGCTGAACAGTTGTCTACCATACAATGCCCTTTTGTCTACAGTGAAAGGTTGTGTTGCAGTCAGTGTCCAGTGCCATTTCTTTTCAAAGGTTTGCTCTGTGTGCTTGTTTTTATAGGTGTTCTGCTGACGTTATGCTCTCAGGAGAATCCTGGGCAGTTTATTAGGTTCCTGAAGATCAGCTTCGCCTGTCTAAAGGAGGAGAGAGCACCTGCGACCTGAGCATGGCTCTGATGGACAAACACAAAGTTAAACGGCAACGACTCGACAGAATTTGCGAAGGTAAGGGAGACGAGTATTTCACGCATCACATTGTTTTTTAAAATAGAAGCATCTTGTAAATACCTAGATGTCACTAATGCAATTCACGCTGTTTTTTGAGGTTTTTATAATAAAAAATGTGCGATAATGCCATTGAAACACACAGTTCAGATATACAAAACTAAATTGCAATCTCAGATTAGGGGTTTATATTACTGGTGCTATGCCTTGGCACAATGTGGTACATAGCTTCAACCTAAAAACACAATTCTGTAAAACTGCGTTTTCATGCTCATCTGTGTCATTTCCGTCAGTGAATCTGGTACAGACACTTCAATCCACGAGTAGGTTATTCATTTAAGGTAGCTGTAATACCTCAAATTTCCAGCAGGTGGCTTTGGTGTATATACTTAATAATGTGTCAGTTCCAGCAGTACTCAGATACTTTGATAGACAGTGTTTTAGTTCACAAAGACTGTCCACACAGTGAAATATGAAGGCTGCTACAAAACACTTGGCCACACTGTGATCCGTAATGGTGCATCCAGTGTTCTAGTGTCTGCCTCTGAATATTAGCATGATGGAAATGGATATTTTGGCAGTGCATGGATTTCCACCCACCCCCCACCCTACTCTGAACAAGGCCACCTACTTTACTGGGAGATGTCACAAGGCTGGCTGAGTGGTGACACGTCAGACCCGGAAGAAACACACAGACAGACGGTGGTGATGAGTAGCTGAGTGCAAATGGTAGCACTCGGCGTTTATTAACAAAATAAAAGGTTTAAACAGAACACAAAAACAGGACACGGCACTTCACGCCAAAATAAACAGGTAAACAAAACGAACAGACACTGACACACAGGGACGAACACTAAACAAACACGTACTGTGCTGGTCCTCCAGCACCACGTAGCAATTGCTCACTTTCTCTTTCTCTTTCTCGTTCTCGTTCTCGTTCTCGTTCTTTTTCTCCTCAGGAGGGGCAACTGAAACCGTATTAATATTGAGCTCCGTGGCTTTAAAGCACATGCAGTTTGCCCCCTCGTCATCTGGTAAACACATAAGGAAACATGCCAGTCCTTTCTTTCCAGGGGCTTGTATTGTATTTATTTCAGTTCTGTGAGCATTGTGTACCGCTCTCCTCTAATTCTAAATGGCCACTTTGATGAGAAGTTAACAGAAGAGGAAAAATCATGCGGATGAGGGGAGGTGGTTTGGTTTTGAAAGCCAGCCCCTTTGGGTTCATGTTTCCAATCAGATCTGTCTTAACTGTGCGTTTTTAAGAGCAACTGGAATGAAACAGAAGGCATGTAATAAAAGGGACAAGTACTGGATTTCATTATGTAGCTGTGATTTTTTTTTTTTTTTAATTTTATTTTATGGCCAGCTGTGTGACTGGTTTAGTTTCTGCATTGTTTTTAGAGGTCCTATTTGCATATCTGGATTGACTCATTATAACTGCAACATCAAAGCACTGCGTCAATACACAGCATCAGAAGGGCGTATTTGGGTTTAATGGGCTACTCTCTGGCTTCTCTAGGAGGGGCAGTGAAGGTATTCACATGTGTTCTGAGGTCACCAGTGCCACCTTTATTTAGGTTGTGCCAGCTTTGGAGCTTCGAAAGCCTTTTCCCTGATGGTGAATGTGATATTTTGTAAAGCATACAGGTTTCACCAGATGATGCAAGGATGTCATGTTATTACTACAGTACTGTATGCATAAACAATCCAAGTACTTTCATTAAAAATTAAAACAGTAAAAACACTTGACTGTACAGCTGATACTGAAAAAACATAATTGAGTTCAAGCACCGTGTCTACAATGTGTGTTTTGTACTCTTTTACAACAATTTCAAAATGTATTGAAATTTACAAAACTGGTACAAACAAAATCTTAGACTGCTCAAGTCAAGGCTAAAAACATACCATAGTGTACAACGTATTTAAAAATGTCTGGTCTACACTAAATGAAATGGGCTGTTCCTTGGGGTATCTGCTTTCAGCTGTCTGCTGTACAATTTTGTTTTCCTTTTAACATATTTGTACCTTTGCAGTGATCATACTCTGGATCACGTTTTTGTATGAAATTATCCATGAGGAAAAAACTAAATGAAGGCAGAAACTTCCATCGTGCAAATATTTCACACTGCCAAATTATAACGTCCTGCTTTTCTATCTAGCTGTGCTACCAGCTACCAGATCATGCCAGATCTTGGCATGATCTGGGAGCTGAGAATTACGTAGTTCTAGTAAGCGCTGCTTTTATTTCATCAAAGCAACCGCAGCAAACGCTGGGCTTTCATTTTCTATTTAAGGGGGAAAATGGTTTTGCATTTTTTAAGCATAATACCTCGTAAAACTTCAAAGGTTCCGCCTTGTCTTGTACAAAGATTTTGGCAATCTCTCGGTGACAGATTTTAAAGTCAGCAAAAGCTAAACAGAAACCGGTAACAATGGACAGGTTAAAGCTGAAAATGCTTGACCAATAGCCAAATAGTTTTGAAATCATGTATAATCATTTACATCCCTTTAATTGTTTAGCATTTTTGGGGAGTTTTACGAGCAGGTTGCTTACTGTGCATGGCCAGTAACACAGCGAAAATCTGTGTGTCCAAGCTCTTCCTACAGCCTTCTACGCTGCAGCCCAGTCCTCTATCACTGAGGCTTGCACACCCCTAGGCTACCCCAGCACTGGGAGACAGGTAGACATCCAAAGTCTTAGCATCCTGTGCACACAACAGTATTTAAAAGAAAACTGATTATTCCTTTAGCAATCATAGGATTAGTCCCTGTTTCATAGCCTGCTTGGGTAAAGGGTTCGGGAATGATGCTACACACGTGAACATTTTTTCTCCTTTGTCAGCTTTTAGGGCACTGTAGGTACATAGTAAAATCTGGTGAGATGGATAAAGCAGATGACGCATTACTGTATTTATTTGCATTTGGGCTGTGCCTCTGCTATACTAACCACTAGTCAGATCCTAATTGTGTAAGCCAGGGATAATTTGAATCTCCTTGCATTTCTGGCTGTTTTTAAAAGCAATGTCCCTCAAATCCTGTCTACAGATGTGGAGCTTCAGGAAATTATAACCATGTATTAGCAGCATGTGGAGTTCTCCCCAGATACTTGTAAAACTTAGCCTTGGGGCTTGTTAAAACTTTAAAATACTGTACAATAACTGTAATTGACTTGAATTTTCAAGTTCCTTGTCAAACTGCCTAATTTATTAAGTCTAATGAAAGTTTAATGGCCAAAAAGGTTCTGTAGCCGACACTATCTAAATCACGTGATCTGCTTTGTGTGTGCATTGCTTGCCAAGTCCCAGGCAGCAACATGTCCTGAAATCAGACAGCATGCTCTTTCTGTAGCCCTCTGTATACCCAGCCACCAGATGGCTAAGACTGAAGCAATACTGCCTCGAAAAGGGTTAGCTTCACGAGAGCAAATCCCCTCCTCAAAGGGTTACCCAAAATAATGCACTTTTAAGCATTATTATTATTATTACTATTATTATAGCTAATGATGATGATGGGGATGTCAATTATTTTTTATTTATTCAGTCCATCGATGACAAAGCCTTAGTCACAAATGGGTGCTGACAACACAAACAGGCAACAGCGGTCCCATTGTATTACCCATACACTATATATATATAGAATCTCCAGACCAAATAAGTTATTATTTCCATGTCTGTATTTTGTGGTATCTTTATTTCTGTGCCTGTTGTGATGATGAGTGCTTTGTCCACTGCGTCACTCTGGCTTACTAGCATTCTTGACAGGTATATCCACGGCAGAGCAAACCGAATCTATTCTGACTGTGAATGAATAAGCTGATCAAATCATCACAGTTGACTTTGAAATGAGGTTCAGGACCATCAGGACAGATTTCAGCCAAGATGAAAATAAATTACAGTTGAGCCCTTTCTCCTTTAAAACAGATATAGAAGGATAATACTTTATCATTTATCATACACTTAAACTATAAGAAAGACGACTAGATGTAACGTTTTGGTTAATGTCTTCAGCACTGATGGCTTTAATTTACTAAGGACAATAGTTAATGTATCTAGAAATGGCATTTTCTGCACTATGACCATACTGCCTTATTACCTGTCCCATGCTGTTAAGGGGTTCTGTGACATCGTAGAGAGCAGAGCTTAAGCAGTTAATGAAGAGAATCCGGTGAAATATTTAGATTTTTATGGTAATTTCATTGCAGCCCATTTGTTTGCATTGTATATTTAAAGAAGAAGATTGATCTGTTATAAGTACTCATTAGAAATTAAGCTATGAACCTTTATATATATATAAATAATAACACTGAATTACACTTACAATCTTTTGCTATAACAATATTGTAAAGAACTTCTACAACAGGATCTAAAAGGTGCATCTGGAATCCCAATAAAGATAGATATGGAGATTGTATGAACTGTTGAACAGAGTGGAACTGAGTAAACGAGCTGGGGACTTTTCTGAGGAATAATACACATGACATGTTTCATATGACAGTGAGTGATATATGATATTTAATTGAGCAGAATACTTAATAACTGGGAGCACAACCCAACATATTAATACATGCAGCACCAGGATGGAATCTAATGATAATGCGTGCACCACAGTATTTGACCTAATTGGATGGATCTTCCACATCATGACAGTAGTGACTGTTAAGTGAACACTATTGGCCAGCCAGATTGAACCAATGATCTCTCTTGCACTCGCCTGGCACCTGTATCCTCAAGCACTGTGTTATATAGTACAATTTCCCCCCTCTTACATAATGTGTCTCTCCTCTATAGTTGTGTGAATAATTCCTAATAGTAAACCTACAGACTCAGGGGAGTCTTACTCGTGCTGTGATAAGTGCAATCAGTTCAGAGTACATTTAACAGGGACCTGATTGCTGGCAACTGGTCATGTCAATAATATACCTCAAAAAGGGTAGTTCTGAAATCCAGGTCCTTACATACTTGCCAACATTTGGAAACTGTTCAGCGGGACACTCGTATGGGGGAGGGGTCATACCCAAAAAAACACTCATTATCATATAATAGACGTATCCCCCCTAACTCAACACGACACGACCATCGTGACAGTAAAAATAGACATAATGAAGCGTTCTTACCTTTGTATAACTTGATCAGCAGATGTGTCAGCCGCACGAAGAGCACAGTGTGTGGTTTTCACAAACTCTACTGTGCAGAATAAATGATTTATTTTTTCAATGGGTAAATATCGGGACTTTATTCCTATGCATCGGGACGCAGGACATTTGCTAGAAAATCGGGACGGTCCTGACCATACAGGGACTGTTGGCATGTATGTCCTTATACTATCAAAGTATAGCCCTGTGCTCACATTTGCTAGGGCTGTACAGTACATCCAGCACTGTTCGAGTAGAGTACCTGGACCTGATTAACCAAGCTCCCTTATTTCCCCGTTCTGTGACCCGTCACAGTTCTCTTTTTTTTTTTTTTAATTTAGTCGTTGCCAATTATTTTTATTATTTTCTTCCAATTTGGAATGGCCAATTATTTATTAGGGTCGGCTCACCGCTACCACCCCTGCACTCGGGAGGGCGAAGATGAACACACACTGTCCTCCGAAGCGTGTGCCGTCAAGCCGACCCCTTTTTTTTCACACTGCAGACTCACCATCCAGCCACCCAAGAGCTACAGCGTCGGAGGACAACGCAGCTCTCGGGCAGCTACAGGCAAGCCCGCAGGCGCCCGGCCAGACTACAGGGGTCGCTAGTGCGCAGTGAGCCGAGGACACCCTAACCGACCTAACCCTCCCTCCCCCTGGGCGACGCTCGGCCAATTGTGCGCCGCACCTTGGGAGCTCCCGTCCTCGATTGGCAAAGGAATAGCCTGGATTCGAACTCGCGACTTGCAGGCTATAGAGCGCATCCTGCACTCACGTGGAGCGCCTTTACTGGATGCAACACTCGGGAGCCCCCCCGTACACAGTTCTTAAAGCCGTAAATTCCAGATTACATTTTAGTAATTTCTCTTTCAGAGATAATGGAAGGATTTGGGTACAATGTCCTGATAATAGCAGGCTAGCCCAATCTATTCTGAGAAAGTTTATTCGGGGATGGTGAATGGTTTAAACTTTAGATGCCCAAAGCATGTTGAAAAAAGAAAAACAAAACAAATGATGTGAATGCTCCTCTTTTTGGTGTGCCTTTCTAGTAATATATTCTTCTGAAACCTGTGCACATAAATGTGTTTTGACATCTTTTATTGCAGCTTGCCAGCTTACATTTGTACCATGTCTTTCGGCTCTGTGTTCAGTGGATTAGCTTTCAATCAAGGTGGATTTAAAATGTGCTGACACTGACCAATTCTTGTGCAGTCTTTTATTAATTTCCTGAATACTTATCGGTCTCTCCCTCTCTGTCTTTAATTGCGTCCTCTTCCTTTTTAAAACACACACCATTGAAGCTCAAAGATGACGATATGGAATTGCTATTGCTAAAATTGCGTTGTATGGAAGCGGGGGGGGAGGGGGTGTTTGAGATCAGATGGGTGACAGCATTAGCATTACGCTTTATCTGGCTCAAGTGATGTCACAGGGAGCAGAAGAATTAATGAGGTTTTATTTAGCCCATAATCCCTCATACCAATTGCCCAAGCGAGAAAAATGTCCCAGAACGGGGGAAGGCAAAACCTCAGGATTAAAGTGTTGCAGCCCACTCCCTCCCCTCCCCTTTTTTATTTTTTGTTCCCTCAAGCTTCAAGCCAAAAACAAAAGGAGACCATGTCATGCTGACCACCATGAAGTAGTAAGGCCGGATTTAAGGTGCGTTGTGTGTGAGTATGTGTGGTGTTCTGTTTCCCCCTCACCATCTACTAATATTTCCAGGAAATGAATAATTCAAGGATTGCCTGGTAACAGGGAGATACTCAATAGCACCGCCTCTGGATAATTAAAAAAAAGCCTGGAGATCAGGTGAAACAGTACCTCAATCTTCCACTTTTTTTCCTCTGTCCTTTTCTTTTGATGTAACTGTAACAGAAGACTTGAAAGAAAACACCCTGCTCTTTTTTTCTCTTTAAAGCTGTGTTCTTTTTCTCTCCAATGCCTGTTTCCAGTCAGCAATCCACAAGTATCGGGCGCTCTCAGAGCTGGGACGCTGCTGGATGGTATGAGGGGAATTGGGAAGGGGAAAACAGCTACCAGTACCACCCCAGGGCACCAAGACGGAGAAACTCTTTGACGTACGGGGGAGACGGTGGTGGAGGCTGGGACGAGCCGCACCCAGAGTTACGGTGGAACGAACTCCATCTCAAGAGGGAACCCTATTCCTACCACGACTCTTTGTACGACCAGGGCTACCCTGAGAGGCATGAGCACCGGCCTGTGAGAAAGAGCTCAGTCCCGGATCTGAAAAGCTACTACGAGAGGCAGGCAGACGCTGCCATGACGGGAAGGGGCTCCTTGCCTCCTCAGGATTACTACCACCACGACCCTGCAATAGCAGCCCGGCCACCTGAAGATCCTCGAGGCTGTTATAAGGGGGAGCAGCAAATGCTTAGCAGATCAGCTGCGCATTATGGGATAACCAGTGGAGGACGACCAACTTGGGATCAAGGACAATCCAGGCCTCCTCCCCCACCCCCAACGGCTCAGGAGATGAGCCGAGTGTACAGGGAATCTGCTGCCTCTAAGATGATATCAGACGGGCAGCGCGTACGGAGCAGGGACCCTTCTCTTAGCAGGTACGGAGTAGAAACAGCAATTCCTAGGTACGGGGCCGAACCACCCCCTATGAGCGGCGGCTCTGTCTACAACGATGTCAATGGCCGTCCCTTGGACCCCCGGCAAGCCACAGCCACCTCCTTGGTGGTTGATCCAGCCACCCAGGCTATGGACGGCAACCCGGAGAACCATCACCGTGGGCTTGGGATGAGGCAGGAGGGTGCCAACTCTTACAGCTCAGCAACCGGGCAGAAAATGGCCTACGATGGTTACGATGGCAGTGCCGCCACTATTAACCCAATGGGACTTGCTCAACATCCGCCACAGTCCGCCACATTGGGGGAGTTGAAGAAAAACATGGATTCGGATTTCCTTGCTCTGCTGCGGGCCGAGGGCCTCTCAGAGAGCACCATTAGCGCCCTCCTCCAGCAGGGCTTCGACTCGGCCAGCCTCCTGGCTATGATGGAGGAGAATGATGTGCGTTCGGTGGCGCCCAACCTCGGGCAGGTCCGCGTATTGTCCCGCGTGGCTCTCAACTACAAGATGGAGCTGCAGCGGCAGCACGAGGCTCCAGTCAGCGCACATCAACATCTGCGGACCCGATCCAACAGCTTCAACCACCGCAACGACCTCTACCAGCAGCAACAGCAGCAGCAGCAAAACATGGACCCCAGCGCCCTGCAGCAGCCGCCCATCTCCATGCAGCCTGCCTCGTCCAGGATGGGGGAGGTCATTGGCAGGAGGCCCTCCAGTGCCCCAACTCAGCACCTGCTGGAAACCGCCACCTATGGCCCTGGGATAGGGGCGCGCTCTCCTGCGGGCTTCCCTGCCAGTCCTGGCAGCTACAATAAACCTGTCTCCCAGAACCACCCCATGTCAGCCTATTCTGCCAACTCCGGGATCGCCATGACCACCACGCAGCATCCCAACTTTCTGAGCTCGGCCCCAAAGACGGCGTACTCCACTACCTACACCATACCCATGGAGCTCATGAAGCGAGACCGCAGCCTGTCGGCCATGTCGCCCATGCACAGCCCACACTGCAGCCCCCAGCTCCTCCGCAAGGGGTCCCAGCAGGAGGCCTCTCTGATGCACAGCGGCTCCACGCTCCAGGCGCAAAACGTTAATGCTGCCAACCAGAAGCTCACCCGGCGCACAGGGCCGCCAGTCATCATCTCCACAATGGCGTCGCCTGACTCAAGTAATTTGCTGTTTTAAGCTCTTCTGTCCCCTTGGTCTTTTTTTTGTGTTCTGTGCTTGATTGTGGTTTTGCACTCTTCTCCTCTGTCCCAAATGTCTGTATTTCTGGTACAGATATTTACATATGAAAAGCAATTACTTTAACTTAGTGGTGCTTTGCTTCACTGTATCCATGGAGAAAAACAAGGTCTTGTTGTATTGTTTTACTATTCCATCATCAGCCACCTCAAAACTAAAATATTTCTATACTTCACTGCGCAGACTTTGGGTGTTAATTTTCTAGCCAATCCGGAAGTAATTGAATCTTCAGCTGCTCTGCATATAACTGCTCACAACACCTGTAAAAGTATTAAGTACAGTGTTGTGCCTAATTTTGCATTATTTTGAGATGTGTTTTGATGTTTTAAAAATACATTGCATTTATAATACCGAATGTTCATATTTTAAAAATACATTAATAATAGAGTAATCACACGGACAAAATGGAATGAACTGACCCATGCACGTATCTCAAAATAATGCAGCATGCAAACAGCGTTTGGTACCTAAACACCAATCAATGGAATAAAATGGTTAAATAATACTTTAGTGTGCGGTGTTTGCCTACATGTCTGACCATGATTGGTAGGCATGGGGTTTGTTGTATCTTAATATAAAATAAACTTGATTATACTGCATTTGTATTTTTAGCAGTATTGGCAATTAAAAGTATGTCTCTGCGATGAATATTTTTTTTTGTCCACAACGATGTCAGTGGCCGTCCATATGGAAATTATTATCGATATCATTACACGATATCATATCAGTATGTCGATATTGGTGCCCATCAATCACTGTTATTTACTGCTTGAGACAGTACCTCTGTCTATATTACATGCTGTGACACTTATTCTGGTCTCTCTTATTGTTTTATTATTCACCTCAGCTGTCTCCATAGACTGCATTCTCTTGGCCTCGTTGTGTATTTGAATGTAAATGTAATCTCCTTTAAAAAATAATTATTTGTGCAAATATTCCAGTCCCTATTATTATATAGCTATGTTTCAAATGAAAGCGACCTTAATATAAAGACGAGCTGTCTATTAGATCAGTTTTGGCAAGTGCCTGTGGTATTGTTTCATATTAATCAAAATTCCTATCTTTTTTTATTACGACAAATGGTCCCTAGTATATTGATTTTACAATGTAGCTGTTCATGAAAACCTATTGTGACGATGCATAGAACTACTTAAAAAACAAATACTGAAAATAATTTTCACACACCACAGCTGGATATATGTGAGCTCATTTTCAGTTTGGACTTTACCACTATGGTATTAGTTACCGTCCAAAGTGACATATTTGTTACAGTAAAGTGACCCCTCCCCTTCCATGGTTAATTTAGCAAGCAAGGTGGCCTGACCTGTAAACTGAGTTTTTTCCAATGCACAATAATAAATACAGTGACACTGCCCAATCAAAGACGAAGCACAGTGTTTGGGTGACGTTGTTTTGCCTTTGTGAGTTTGCTGCCTGTACCATTAATATTGTTTTAAGTCTATATTGCCAATGTTGTCAAGTCATGGCTTTCTTTCTGCATATGCAAAGGTTTCATGCTATAGGTAGCTAAGATTGGTATCTTATCTATTTTGTGTAGTTCTCTTTTAATTTGCTAATCGGGTGACCCCTCGTCCCCCTGTCTGCTTCTTCTCCAGCATATTGTAGCTCCGTTTAGGTAGCCTGTCTTGGCCAGCAGCCTAATTCAGTGGCTCACAAACAGTTGACTGCAAAAGCAACCGCTTCCAAGCAAACTTCACTTGTGAACAAAGGAATAAGGCTTTCTGAAGGGACTGATGCTGTTCAATAATTAAGCACCAGCTGTAGTAAAACAAGCAACAAACACTTCCAAACGTTTGACAGTTTTCTTATTTTCTGAGTGACCACCTGACCTTTGACTGTCACGGCTGGTTTCACTGACCCCTATTTAGCAGTGATCAAGGACTACCTTACCTCAGGGAACAATAGGTAGTTCTAGATTACTGCATAAATAAACACAATTACATGGACATAAAAAGGTGTCTCAATAAAACAAAAGAAACTGTTCTACAATAACTAATACAGGTCTGTATTATATTGTATATGCACACCTGTCAACTTTTGAAAATACAAAATCAGGAGGGAGGGGGTGTGCAATCCGTAGAGCGGCGGAGGGGGTGGGGGGGGTTGAGGTGCGTGGCTAAGTATGTGAACTTACCTCGCACACTGAATTCATGCCTGCCACAGGGCTCCTTGGGGTCCTAAATCCTGCTATTATAGATGGGGATTGCAGTAAGCACACACCGGCCATTACTTTTGCAAACATTAAAGGTTTGCTGACATAAGGGGGTTTAATAGTACAGTTTTGAGGAAAATACAGGAGAAAATCTGTCCCGGGAGATGTCCGGGAGAAGTGTCCAAAATACGGGAGAGTTGACAGGTCTGTATATGTCTTAGAGACACACTCCAGTTATGTCTGTCATTTCCAAATGATCTTAACCGGCACCTCCTAGCTCTTGTAAAGTATGTGTTGGGGTGTATCAGATTTTATATTGCGGAATTGAAACTGATCGCTGTGATGTTCCTGTAAGCTGCTTCGAGCCTAAATTATGGTTGGTGTGTTTCAGGTTGTTTTATCTGTCTGTGTGAGGAGTGAGCTTGCATGTGCGCTGTTTAGGCTTATCTGTGACCGTATTCATATCAATGTGGTACATTCTCATATCACATCCATTGCTATACATTTGAACCATAGATTGTTTCAGTATCGTTCTAAGACTTGCATTACAAAAAAAAACGTTTAATATGCAAGAACAAAACATGTGTGGCTGTAGCGTTCAAACTGATGCCAATGGGCTGCTTGTGACAAAACAGATTTTCAATAAATAAAAATACCTTGCGTTACTGGTACAAATGTGTAAGTGTTTGTACAATAATACTGCAGGCATCTTAAAAGATTACATTCAGTAATCATTTCCTGTGATATACTACTGGGACATTTCTGTCACATGACTCTTATCTTAACCCTCTTCACAACCTTCCCAGACTGGTGCAAGAAATAACTTCCCCAAGCTGTGACGTTGCACCTGAGCAGTTCTGAATTATTCAGGACTGATTGATTTACCCAGGGTATTGTGAACTTCATGCGCAATGGTTTGTTGTGTGACATCAGTATCAAAGCTGATGTTGAAAATTCAGTTTTATATAAGGGTGGTTATTATAAACGTTACACTTCAGGATGTGTAGTTGAGAGAGAGCTGCTCACAGAATCCGGAGGAGCATTGACTTTTGAAGGAACGTAATGTTTTGTTGCCCACTGTGAATGTTTATAAAGCGAGCTGGAGCAGGTGTGTGGCAGGGATTATACACATGAGGGCTATATATACACAAACACATTGGCGTCTTGGCAGATTCTCAGAAAAACATGTTTTGTGACTGTGGACATTTGTGCTTTTCCCCAAAATAATGTCCTATGAATGTACTGTTGTTGTTATTTCCTGAACACTGTGTACTTTCACAACCTCTCAGTTCCGCTAACACCTAGCAACCAATTATATATAATGTATAACATGATTAAAATGTACTCACCTAATCAATTGAATATAAACGAATGAATCTACCAGAGCAACCTTACTTTATGTGTGCATGTAAACATAAAAAAACAAACAACGAAGGATAGTTTTCATCTTGACTTTTTTTTTGTTTTTTTGTTGCCTCTGCTTGTGCGGAACCTGTTTCATTTTCACCAAGGTCGTGTGCCTCGTTTTTCAAGTTAAACATCCTTTCAGCACAACAAACTCATTTGCATGAGCCTGACATTTGTTGCTTCAGTAATTTCATCTGATAATGGCCAGCTTGCAAAGCAGATCTCAAAGCATATTCCTTAATTGTGTGTTGCTAGGCAACCTGGGTTTTGGTGGTAATCACAGAAAGATTATCTTCTCATTTAAGTAGTGGGAAAAGGTTTAGCAGAAGTGGGGACCTGTGGAAATGTGTTTAAATTTGCATTGTGTTCAGGTATCTACTTGTTTAGGGAGGACAGAGTTAGGTGATAAAATATTGAAGGAGCTGCATTGACGTGGCAGGGTGTGGGAAGAGTTGACCTAGAAATCTCTTGGTTTGGGATGCGTTGGGCTGTTAATTTGGATTCTGTTTTCAAATGGACTAATAATTCAGTTTGAAAATAAATTTTCTTTGAACTTCTTTTTTTAAATCTTTTTTGAAATATCTCCCTTTGAAATTCCCCAATATAACACTGTAATCATGAGGCATTCAAATACTGTGCTATCTTGTAATGATAATGCAAATACAAGCAAAATTGCATTATGGGGATAATGGGAGCCATTGTCATACTGCCTCATAATTAGTTTTCCTTGCTTTTAAAGGATTCAATTATACTGAGTTATCACTGTGATAGGCACGGAGAAGGCATTAGATCACAGTTCCCTAACATGACCGTTTTTAGCAGTTTTGTCAATCACTATAACAGAAACTTTAACACTATTACTTGACACAGTTTATTTTCAAACCACACTGGCATGTGGCTTGTTTGTATTTTGCTTGCTTAGCAGAAGTACAGTCATTTTTATCTTGCCACATCTGATTCCTTGGTTTTAAGTTTCTGAATGGTTAAGTGCTGTTATATTTTAAAGGCCATGCCACTGTACATACAGGACACATTTGTGTCAAAAGAACAGCTGTTCTATAGTATATGCTTAAAAAAGGTGGTCAAGCTCATCTCATTCTCCTCCTGGTCTCCGGTGATTGCATACGAGTGTGAAGCTCATTAATGTTATTATTAAAGGGCTGAGTTTGAAATCATTGGCTTCAGTTCATCTAATCTCATTTTTGTATGTGTGGGTTTACATGGGCTATGGACGTGTCATTGAGATGCACAAGGATCAGCACAGGTAAGTATCACGAGAAGCATAGTTATACCAAATATTACTTTACAACTGCTTCTACTAATCACTGCATGTTGAATTAATTACTAGAAAGTCAAAAAGTGTTTTGAACCACAGCAATAATACCCCTGACCCTCTTTAGAAAATGCAGCATTACTGTGTTATGTACGGGTACATCTGCACTACAGCTTACCGGAAGGATACAGCATTTTTGCAAGTTATGCCTTCGGTACTGTAGTCCATATTAGCTTTGAGGGTTTTTTAGTCTCCCAGATCGCCAAGCTGGTACTTCATTAATTAATTAATAAATATGAAACACTGCTCCTATTCACCCAACTTTTGAAGTGCCACGTCAGATGTGAAGTATCATTTTTTTTATTTTTTTTTTTATTTAGTCGTCGCCAATTATTATTATTTTTATCCCGGTTCACCGCTGCAACCCCCCGGTGACTCAGGGAACGGAGGCTTAATTGTATTATTACTTGTACTGTGATACTTGAAATGTATTTGCTTACGATTGTAAGTCGCCCTGGATAAGGGCGTCTGCTAAGAAATAAATAATAATAATAATAACATGCGTCCTCCGGAACGTGTTCCTGCCAATCCGTCAATTTTCGCACTGCGGATCCACAGTGAAGCCACCAGACCTATAGTGCCGGAGGACAACACAGATCTGAATGGCTCCACTGCAGACCCACAGGCGCCCTATCAGCCACAGGGGTCGCTGGTACACGGTCCTGCAGACCTAAGCCCTCCCTACCCGGGCGGCACTCAGCCAACTATGCGCCGCCCTCTAGGAACCCCCGGTCACAGTCGGCAATGACATAACCTGGATTCGAACCTGCGATTTCCAGGCTATAGGGCGCATCCTGCACTCCACACGGAGCGCCTTTACTGGATGTGCCACTCGAGAGACCCATGAAGTATAATTTTTGACAAAAAAATAGTTTCCCCCTGCCTGTGCGTGTTTCAGGGAGGTGGGGCAGGCTTCTCCTACCCAGATGTCTTTCTCTGCAACTAGGCAGAGTATTTTTAATCCGATGTTAGCTAAATATGACAAAGACTGCTTGGGCTTTCATGCATTCAGGATATTAGACTTAAGGAGAGTACAGCATGAGGTTACTGCCAGTTTGGCATGCAACAAGCAAACAGATTCCAGCATTGTGTTTGGTACGTGTCTCTTAAACCTTAAAGAACGGAGCAAAAGCGAAAGAAACTTTGAAAAGCTGTGGTGGGATTGTCTGTGGGATGCTAAAGCATCAATCACTGGGTGTAATCCACGGCGATCTATTAATAGCAGCTGTAAAATTGCGATTAAAGAAAATGAAGGTGTGATTTCAAGTGTATCTGTTTGCAAATATATTGCTGTGAAGAGGGATTATTGCAGAGGCATTCTGAAAGACAATCTGGACTGAAAAAGCAGGCATTGCGTGCGTGTGTGTGTGTGTGTGTTAGTGTGTGTGTGCTAGTGTGTGTGTGCGTTTTAAGTATGACTGTATAGCGAGCAAAAAAAGGTTCCACAAGGTGTGGATTCCCAGTAAAAATCAGTGTACAGGTCGAAACCACTGTATGAGTGGCTTGTACCTTCTTCAAAACTGCCTAAACTCCGACTGTCTGACTGTAGAAAAATGTACTGCAAAATTGCTACAATCCCATATCTTAGAGAGTAATAGACTCCAGACTGGAGTGCTTTGTAGTCTCTGTCAACCCACTGAACACACCCAGCTTGATTTGAATTGCACCCTTGTGTGTTCAGTGCAGGGCTCTACATTTAGATTTTTTACTACTGGCCCCTTGGGCCACTGAGGTAGTGTTTTTACTGGCCCGGATACAATTTTAACTGGCCCAATAAGTAGGCTGCAAAACTGTTATCACCCTGCTCAGTAAGTTAATAGCAGAGTAATGTATTAGTTTGTGTGTTGGCGCCATTCAAAAATAAAATAAACAATGTTATGGATTATTTGTTTAACCATTCTGATTTTGTGTATACCATGTTTAAATGGTAATAGCTGATCTATTTTTTAAATCTGGCTTTTTGTACATTTAACATGTACATGACTAGATATAAAAATAAAATAATTAGTTATCATCTGCAATAAATTCACCCGATGTTTAATTTTTAAACTGTTATTGTGTTGTTTTATATACTGTGATTTTTAGCTTCAGAGTTGCTAAGGCGTCAGTAAATTAAAGAAAAAAAACTCCCCGTTTATTTTCACTGTGGAAATCTGGTAATCCTAAACTACATGGAGAGTGCGAGAAACTGAAGTTCTGGTAGAAATTCTGGACAGGGGGTGGGTATGTTTTTAAAAATGGGTTTGTAAAGTCGTTCTTTTCAGCTTTTTGGCACACTGACCCATTTTTCTGCGTTCATAAAACAGAAGCCATGTGGACTATACTGTATACATTGTACAGCTAAAAAATGTTACCGGCCAAGTCGGGCCTGTGGTGCCAAACTACCGGCCAAACTGCGATCTCTACCGCTGCCAGGCCGCCTGGCCATGGTTAATGTCGAACCCTGCAGTGACCCGTGTACTGTACCACTGCAAGCTTTTATAAGGCACCTATGCTCACAAGCATACTGCTTTTTGCTCACAGTACATCTATCGTGATAAAATGCTGATGAAAAAAAAAATAATAATAACTAGATGGTAACTTTACAAGTAAAGTTGTGGGGCTTGCTTTATTGGGAAAGTGGTCAAAGTAGTTGACTTGTGTCAAAAGTCACATTGTTTACTAATTGTCTCATGCTTAGAATGTGCTATAATTTGAAATTTCTCAAAGTTCTATGACAGTTAATTCAACAGTGGGAAGTAGCCTACTGAAAGAAGTTGATACTGTTACTAAAACCTCTTGATTGGAAGATGCCATTCATGTTTTGATTTCACATTTGAATAGCAGAGCAGTAGAGGAAGCTGTCATACCCTCTAACTTTTTGTCTAGCTTGTTGGGAAAGTGGTCAAAATTTCAGTTGTTTACAAAAAGTTAGAGAAAATTTAGTTGATGTGGTTACTAAAAACAGCTGTACCTCTTGATTGGTAAAAGTTATTTCTGTTTTGATTTCAGATTTGAATAGCAGAGAAGTAGAGGAAGATTCCATATGCTCTAACTTTTTGTCTTACTTGTTGGGAAAGTGGTCAAAGTAGCTGATTTGTGTCAAAAGTTACATCGTTTACAGTAAATAGAATCTTGGAAGTCTGGGAGTTTTTAAACAATGCGGAGCTTTAGAATGTTGAAAAACATAAAGTGAATGAAGATGGACAAAAAAAGGACAAAAAGCTTAATGGTTTAAAAAGTATAAAAGATATCAAAAAGTTGTATACAAGCACACTATTCCAGACCGGTCTACACGTTTTAAAGTTTGAACGGCGTTTGTAGCTTAAACGGTGTAAGAGGAGTAGCGTGCCAAAGAAGAAGAAGAAGAAGAATAAGATGAAGTATGTCGAAGATTTAAAGTGGGGACTCTTGCTTCGCAAGCCCCACTAATAAATAAACATATATATATATATACAGTGCCTTGCATAAGTATTCACCCCCCTTGGACTTGTCCACATATTGTAGTGTTACAACCTGGAATTAAAATGGATTTAATACTTGGTAGAAGCACCTTTGGCAGCAATTACAGCTGTGAGTCTTTTTGGGTAAGTCTCTACCAGCTTTGCACATCTGGATCCTGCAATTTTTGTCCATTCTTCTTGGCAAAATTGCTCAAGCTCTGTCAAGTTGGATGGGGACTGTTGGTGAACAGCAATTTTCAAGTCTTGCCACAGATTCTCAATCGGATTGAGGTCTGGGCTTTGACTGGGCCATTCTAAGACATTCAGGTTCTTGTTTTTAAACCACTCCAGAGTAGCTTTGGCTGTGTGTTTAGGGTCATTGTCCTGCTGGAAGGTGAACCTCCGCCCCAGTCCCAGGTCTCTTGCAGACTGAAACAGGTTTTCCTCTAGAATTTCCCTGTATTTGGCTCCATCCATCTTGCCCTCAATCCTGACCAGTTTCCCAGTCCCTGCCGATGAAAAGCATCCCCATAACATGATGCTGCCACCACCATGCTTCACCGTGGGGATGGTGTTCTCAGGGTGATGAGCAGTGTTGGCTTTGCGCCACACATAGCGTTTTGCGCTAAGGCCAAAAAGTTCAGTTTTGGTCTCATCAGACCAGAGAACCTTTTTCCACACATTTGCTGTGTCTCCAACATGCCTTTTGGCAAAATCCAAACAGGATTTGATATGGGTTTTTTTCAGCAATGGCTTTCTTCTAGCCACTCTTCCATAAAGCCCAGCTTTGTGGCGCGTCTGGGTTATAGTTGTCCCACGGATGGTTTCTCCCATTTCAGCTGTGGATCTCTCCAGCTCCTTCAGAGTTACCATTGGCTTCGTGGTTGCTTCTCTGACTAATGCCATCCTTACCTGGTCACTGAGTTTTGGTGGACAGCCTTCTCTAGGCAGAGTCGCGGTTGTGCCATATTCTTTCTATTTTTTAATAATGGATTTAATGGTGCTCCGGGGAATGTTCAAAGTTTGGGATATTTTTTTATAACCCAACCCTGATTGGTGCTTCTCCAGAACTTTATCCCAGACTTGTTTTGATAGCTCCTTGGTCTTCATGGTGCTGTTTGTTTAGATATGCTCTCTAACAAACTCTGGGGCCTTCCAGAAACAGGTGTATTTAATCTGAGATCATGTGACACCTTAATTGCACACAGGTGGACTCCATTCAACTAATTATGTGACTTCTGTAGGCAATTGGTTGCACCAGAGCTTATTTAGGGGTATCACAGCAAAGGGGGTGAATACTTATGCAATCAAGACTTTTCAGTTTTTTATTTGTAAATAATTTTGAAAAATATGTAGATTTTTTTCTCCACTTCGACATTATGGACTATTTTGTGTAGATCAATGACAAAAAATCCTAATTAAATCCATTTTAATTCCAGGTTGTAACATTACAAAATGTGGAAAAGTCCAAGGGGGGTGAATACTTATGCAAGGCACTGTATGTGTATATATATATATAAATATATATATATATATATATATATATATATATATATATATATATATATATATATATATATATATATGTATGCATATGCATATATATAAACTTTTCTTTGTTGGTAAATGTAAATCAGGAGCTGTCCTTTCATCACAGCTCTCCCTATCTCCTTTTGTCTCTCATCTCATTTATTTTGCCAGGCAGGTCAGTTTGAATTATTCATCGGTGGAAAATGAAAACCTAGCGGATATTGAATTGCAATTTTGAAGTGTCTGGGTCAACCCTGTGTGCCTGCAATTGAACAGAAAGACAGTTAAAGGAGATATCTCTTCTGGATTCATTTTGATTCATCTTTTTTTTTTTTTTTACTTGTATTTGATTTTATTTTTTAAAACCAAAGCTTTCATATTTACAAAGGAATACTGTTTAATAAGTATACTGTTCAATAAGGTGCTTATAACATAGCACAGATGTGGCTTCATAGTTACCTGTCAAAGCTAACCTCAAAAATAGTATTGAGATTTATTCTATGAAACGTTTTTTGCTAAGGGGCTTTGAGCTGATTCCAGAGCTGGGGGGTTCGGGGGGCTCAGTTGTACTAGATAGCGCTGACTCTGACCCCTCTACAGAGCCATCCTTTGAGTTTTATTTTCTGCCAATTGTGACCCTACAAAGATCAAAGAAATAAAAAAACGGTGTCCTTCTTTTACCCAGAGAAAAACAAATATGAAAAGTTAAGAATGAGAGGAGTCCAGTCAGCCTGTAGATAATCAGTATCTTAGTAACCCCTAAGGATAAGGTGAAAGACTTATTGAAGAACCAATAGGTAACAATATGAACTGTATTCAAGTTACATATATATATATATATATATATATATATATATATATATATATATATCTCAGTGTGTTCTGCTTGCTTGGCAGCCTGACAGTACCAGACATGTTTGAGCTCACAGTCTGTGGGTCTTTTTCTGCATACCATGAATGCAATGGCTAATAGTCTGAAGCACAAATTACACTGGCATTCTTTTGATGTCATGTGCTGCAGCCATACCAACTAAGTACTGTATATCTGTGCAAAAAGGGAGAACACAATAATTGTTTCATTTCCCTTTCAGGAATTTTTGGCATGCATGCATGTTTACGTTTTAACAATGGTGTCTTTTACCGTTTAAACCTAAAGAATATTAGGCATTTGTTTAAATAAAGTAGTGATGCATAAAATATTATTTCTATTAGTGAGTGGTGCATCATTATTAGTATTATTATTATATCATTTTTTTTTTTTACTATTATGTCACCTTTTACATTTACTTCTAAAGAAATTCTTCCAAAAGGTACTTCTTCTGATAGTCCTTGTCAAAAGCCTACAGTAGCTAACGTAGTTAACCCTAATAAACACAGGAGTGGTTTTATGTTGGGGATTATCCAACTAAAAAAAAAAAAAAAAAAAATACATAGATGCTGTTTGCTCACTGGAGTGCAGTAATGATTACCTGTGTACAATCTGGTAGCATTTTCCAGTGTGTTTAGCCAAAGTAAAGACGTTTTAATAATTGTTCTTCACAAGTTCCCAGCGACTGTGCTGGGCCGGGTTTGACAAAACATGGGTGGAGGCGGACGACTGTAACAGTACTACAGAGGGACTTAACATTTCCACATCTAACATTTCCACATCTTCTGTTTAAACTTTCATTACGAAAAAAACAAGTGTGAGCTGGAGTGAAGAAAATCCCATTTGAAGCTGATCAGTTACACGAATTGAATCCATTCTGTAATTCACCAAAAAGTGTTCATCTCAACTCCCGTAGCCTCTCCACTAATCTTTCTAGAGCTTGCAATTTAATTGGAGAAGACGGCTCTTCGTCTGTTATCTGGGTATAGTATTATTTTCAGTCATTTAGCAGAAATCCTTTTGCAGTTACTAATAACCTCCTCACGGTGCTCTTACAATGACAGGGCGATAATCAGATTCAGTTGAAAGATGTACCAAAGTTACATGCAACCCCAGTAGTCTCTGCGTAGACAGTACTGTTCTGTAGTTTCAGAAACACTATTTTGATTAAAAAGCATGAAATCAGATTTTCAGGCTAAAAGCAGTAGCCATGCAGCAACTGGCACTCCGCTGCTTTATGAATACAGTCTCTTAATCTTTTCTTGTCTGGAACCACATCCAGTAATGGAGATATTTTTAGTGCAGCACAGTGACGACATCTAAAGGTGAAATAGCTAGATAAGGGCCATTCTTCTTTGTGCATAGTATTAGTTTTGGAATAGTTTCCCAGAAGTTACACTTTTTTTCTGTGCTTTACTTTTACTGTGTTGTGTGCCTGTTGTGTTTTCTGTGTTTCTAATGAAAACGAACAGCAGGAGTTTATTCTTCCACATTTAACTACTTTGACTGACTCCGTAAAACAACGTCTTGTTTATGCCCAAAACTGCTTGGAATTGCTTTTGGACACGTATTGGAAAATAAATGTAGTGGCCGCCAAAAAATCAAAAACCCTGAAACTTACAAATAATTGTTTAGAATTTTCAAGTCAAACATTATAAAACAATCCCCCCCCCCCCCCACACACAAAGAAAAGTCTTAATAAGACACACATGGCTCTGAGCTGTCAAGTTAAGTGGCCCACAATTTGCTCATTCGTCTAGGAATAGTGCACACCAATATATACAATAAAACTAGTCTTAATTAAACACACCTGGTGCTAGACTGTTTCTTAAAGCTACAGGATATAAAGTGGCTTTATAAACCAGCCTTGCCCCTTCTTGGTCTCCTGATCATCAAATACATCAAAGCCAGAACAAATATAGTTACCTTCACAGCACTGGGGAAAAAAAAACACATTCATTTGTGAACAATCTATGTGCAAGTACTGAGGTGGTTCTGTCATTCCTCACTAAACAAACGGGCTTGTGATTTTTTACTTTTGGAGGACCAGCTGTTTTTGCTGTTGTAATATGTTCGACAAAATGGAAGATGCTTTTTCCCCTTGACCTTTGTGCTGTATCTTGTATTTTGCAGAATTAAGAGCTTGCCAGAGGGTATCCTATCCCCTTCCTGCCAACATTCAGTTAACGCTGTACTTTCAGTCTTCAAGGATTTGTGGAAAGAAAAGTGAAAACTGAGGGCATTTTATTAACATTACAGTAGGGTGTGCAGATGAATCATCTCTAGGCTGCTATAAAGTTGCTCTTGAATTTTTTTTTTTGTGTTATTCAACATGCAATGTATTTATTTTAATGTAAGTGGTCTACCACTGTACCCTAATGGATTTCTGTTGAATGAAAGGCTTGCCCCTTAAAGGATTAAACAGAATATCTGCAGGAGGGAACCCGAATGGGTTAATGCCTTTCCTTTTTGTATCAGAGCAGTGGGGGATGGGCATCAGTCCTTCTGAGTATGGCATGTATGTACACTCGCCACCAAACAAACATGGGCGGGCTGGCATATTTCATACCAGATGGCTCTTGTCACACAGAGAGAGAAAGTTCCAGAAACAGAACGAGCACCACCCACTAAGACCCCACGTCTGCAGTGGAGCTTTTCTTGCGGCATTTTGCCGGTTTATGATTTGTTGAGGTAATTCCCTTATTTATGCACGTTCTGTAGCCCTCTGGGGTTAGGGTATAGCAGCCTTTTGTTTTATTAGAGGACTAGTGGTAGAATGTATTTTTTATTGATATTAATAATAGTCTGTCACTCTGCACATTTCATCGTTTTTTTAATATATTCTTCTATGGAAATTAAGTGTTTAGATGAGCCTCTGGTGCCTTTCAAATCGCAACAGTTCCCTGTAACCCACTCTTTTTTTTTTTTTTAAAAGGTTTAAATCTGTATCGATTTGGTTTTGATAATTGGCCTTTAAAGGAAATGATGTAAATATAGACATGGTTTATTTGCATTAGTGGCTGCCAGCACAGGTGCAACTCAGTAGGGCAAGCAGTAAAAACAATGAGTGCCCCATAGATAAATATAGAGTCAATAAAATAACAGATTCGCTTCTTTTCTGCCCAGGAAAATCATGCTGTGATTTTGTATCGCGTATCTCTTTCCCAGTTGTGCAGCTGGGTTGGACAGAGTACATGAAGATGGAGCACCTGTCTCTGTGAGTGAACAGTGCAGGTTAACTGAGCTCCTGGGCTTTTGTTCCTACCATTAGGCTACATTGCCTCCTGCTGTGTTTCATAGCTTTACTACACAAAAAGAGAAAAAGCATTCGCTTTCAATGGGAACTTACACTAGCCGGCAAGTTGTTTGTTTCATTTGAAGTAAAGAAAGTGATTTGGCAGGCAGAGGGATTTTTTTTTTTTTTTTGGTGAGTTATTTTATTCATACCCAACTGTTACTACGACTGCTGCAACATTACATATACTGAAACAGTATAGCTGATTGTACTGGGTCACTACAAGATCACTGGCATGGCCAAATAGTGTTGCTTACTGTATGTGTAGAAAAAAACATCCAGATGCCAAACTGAAGGACAACATTCATCAAGAGGTGTTAAATCATCAAAAAAAAAACAAAAAAAAACACCTTTTAAGAGACCAGACAGATCTTAGTGTCTACGGCTCGTCATCGCCCCCTGTGATCCACGGTGGTAATTCGTCTGAAACCTCCATCTGTAATGGCCAGTGATGCATAGCTGTTACGAATTGGGGCCCCTGCAGGTGAGGGGAGGTTAAAAGCTCGAGAGCTGCTCTTTGAATAGTGGTTGAGTCGCTTGCCTGCGGTGTGAGGGGTCTCTGATGCAAGCCTCGTCTCTGCTTACACATCGAACACGTTTGATGGTTCTGTAGAAAAAAAGTGACCAGCTGACTACTGTATATCCACCCCCTGCGTGTCAGTGAATACATTTCTAATTGCTACGTAATAATACATTCAGAATATGACTTGAGTTTAACGTGCATGACTGGGCTACGTTGGGTTACATCCCAACACTGTATAGAAAACTATTAGCTGAGTATAACGAACAGTGATTCTCCTTACAGATGTACAGCTGTGTGCGTAATATTCTTAAAAATCAGGGAGAGCAATCTTCTCTCTGGGAACTCTCACTCTGCGTGGCGATACCTCAGAAAACCTTTCATGATAAGTTTGAATTCTTTTTGAAGTTGCTTACAGAACTGTTTACCACCAGTGAAATGGTTTGCTTTTTTTTTTTTTATAGTTTGCGGCATTGAAAGTGCAAGGGGGATCTTTGGATGTTAAATGAACCCCATCTCCTGTTGCTTGAGACAGCTGAGCTGCTGCATATTGATCTGATAGCATTTGCTTTTGATACTTTAAAAAAAATCTGAGTTAAAGCCCCTGTGCTCCCATAGGAGCAGTACAGAAATGAAATGGACCAGAGCCCCAGGATCAATCGATCTCTGTTGAGCAGGGGAACTGGTGGTGACACTTACTTGACATTTCTCTTAAACTCAATGCAGTAATACTGAATCAAGCTGGATACCCTTCTAAAAACCAAAACAGCAGAATGTACGTTGACATGTGCCTGTAACCAGTCATTCTTGGTAATCTTTTAATTCTTCACTTGGTAACTCTTAAAGGCAATCTTAAGTTCTATTGCGCCATGCAAGGCTGCTGCAGCTTGGATTATTATCGGCCACAGTAATGGTGAAACACAATAAATCTCACACCAGAAGAGTGAGCATCCACATCTACAGCTATGGACAAAAGTTTAAAAAAAAATTTAGGATTGAGACATAGTAAAAAATAAGAAAAAACACTATATATGAGCTTGACCTCATAGAGAATGAATACAATCCCCCCCTTTCCCCGAGGAGTCAGAGCAGCATGCTGGGGACTGCAAAGCAGACGGACAGGCAGATGCTGTGGGTGACCCGCAGCTGCTCCGCTTTCAAAAGATGCTGGACCAGGCAATGGAATACAGTAGCCATGTTATGTATGGTGCTAGACAACAGGTACAGCAATGTCTTTTGTGTTAATAAAGACACTTTTTTTTTTGTTGTGGTTGGATTCTGTGGCAATATAGACTTTACATTTTAGCCATCCGTACACTTTGTGATAAATGCATTATTAAGAAAATTCCAAATAGTAATCATATAAGAATTCACCATAGTTCCTTTTTTTTTTTTTTTTAATTTAGTCGTCGCCAATTATTTTCTCCCAATTTTGAATGTCCAGTTATTTTTAGTCTCAGCTCACCGCTACCACTCCTGCGCTGACTCGGGAGGGGCGAAGACGAACACACACTGTCCTCCGAAGCGTGTGCCGTTAGCCGCCTGCTTTTTTGCACACTGCAGGCTCACCATGCAGCCACCCAGAGCTACAGCGTCGGAGGACAACGCAGCTCTGGGCAGCTTACAGGCAAGCCCGTAGGCGCCCGGCCAGACTACAGGGGTCGCTGGTGACCATAGTTCCTTTTAAATTATAACGGAGTATGAGATTTAAATCAGAATTTCATCAGAGAAGACTTAAATGAAAATATACCCTATTGTATATTTATCAGAACATTTTGATAAAAGCATCCCTAATTAACAAGCTATGCAGACCACTGGCAATACAGCAGAATACCTGAGGAACATGGCTGCTTCATCTTTAAACTCAGGGAGTATTTTGTCTGAGGCTTGTTTTAGGGGGATAAAATCAGAATTCTGATGTAAGTTTCATTTTGAAAGGGTGTGAGTGGAAGAGGGAGAAAGGGAGGGAGGGAGAGAGAGAGGGAAAAAGGGGGCTGGCGTTCTTAAAATGCTGCGGAGGCCAGATTATAAAGAAGAAAAAAAAGGCAGGAAAAATGTGCAGTGCATCAGGGAAGGAAATGGAACTGTGACATGTACAAGCCCTTTGGAGAACAGAAGATATTCTGGCTGGCACTCACATGATTTTTTTTTTTTATTATTTAACACAAGGACTGGGAAAGAAGAAAGACTGATTAGTTCAAAAGCTTTAGCCAAGTCAGGAGGGAGTGTTTTAAAGAGTTTGAGATTGAGCTGGATGGAGGGGTCTGCTGGAACAGTCGTAGCAGCGCAGCACGGGCTAATCTTCAGGAGCAGATAAAGGACAAAAGGGTTTTTTTTTCTGTTCCCCGCCACCCTTGATTTTTTTTTTGTTTTGTTTTGCCTTCCTCCTCAAAGGGACGTTTGTCTCGGGATGGTGCAGCTGGAGGAATCGCGACGGCTTGTTTGGAGGTACCTCTCGTAGCCAGAGGGGACTTGTGTGTAAAAAAAAAAAAGGGGGGGGAAGGAGGGGCTTCCCCCAGGCACACTCTGAAAATCTTGTCGTCTCCTTTCGTCCTTTTTTTTCCCTCCTTTTTTTTTTGTTTTGTTTGGCTGACATGTGCGGTTCGTAATCAGAAGAATGTGGAGACAACATTTTCCAGGCAAGGGGGCACATTTCCTGTTTGTTTTCTGATTGTTTAATAAAGTGTGGCGTGGGGTTTTCAACTGTGCTTGTGGCAGCTGCTTTTTTTGGAGAGGGCTGGGGGGGGGGGGGGGGGGGTATTGTGAATTCTTTTTGCCGTAATGGAATAATTCAATAGAGTTCTGCGAGAGCGTGTGTGTGTGTGTGTGTGTGTGTGTGTGTGTAGCTAGTTGATGTACTTTTTTTATATACTGCTCTACTGCAAGGGACTATGTTTTCAATGTTTTCTCTCAAAGCTCTGTAACGTAGGCAGTGGAGATTAATAAGAATTAAATCCAGTGTTATGCTGCTTCTGCTGCTGCTGCCTGCTTTTGTTTCTTCCCTCTGATTTGTAGCGAGCCCGAGCCTCGTTGGTCAGCACAATGGCTGCCATTTAGCAGGGAGCACTCTAATTCTCTAGGCAGGGGTGTCACTGGAGTGGCGCACAACTGAGTGGCAATGGGGGTGGAGCAGTGCAAGGGAGGACAAGCAGGCCTTGTGTGCTTTAGGGGGGGTGGGGGTAGGGGTGGGGACCCGAAACAAAAGAAGCTTATACTATAATATACACTTATACTCTCTGGCAGTAACACTGTGTGTGTGCGTGCGTGTGTGTGTGTGTGTGTGTGTGTTTAGAATGGGGTGGAGCAGGAATTCGATACCTTTTGGGCAGGGTAATATTCTAAGACAGATAAGTTTGAGGAATAAAGGGAGATACAGTTTTAAATAAAAATAAAAAAAGACTTACTGTTTGATTTCCATTACACGAGAGTAGATGTTAAATGCTGATTTGAACTCGGCTCTCGCCAAGATAAGCACCAACTAAGACGTAGCTTTACAGTAAACTAATGTGATCCATATGTGTCTCCATCCATTTACGTTTCCTTCCATATGATGATGTAGATATCCTTCTGTCTGGTGTTAATGGCTGAAGTGTAATGCTGGCTCCAGGGATCAGCTTATTCTGCCTCCCTGGCGCATCAGCAGTTAATCCAGTGCTGTGGTTTACTATACGTTGTAGCGGTAAGATCTGACTAGTTCTTGTGCCCCTCTTCTTTGGAAGCATTAGAAGGTAGAGTATTACAGAGGTAACCAGTAGTTTAAGATTTTAGCTTTCACTTACTGTACGACCCCTGTAAAAGATTACTTTTGATCAGACTCCTACTGTTGCCAAGTTTTTGGGGAACCTATTGGACTGTCCCAACGTTAGAAGCAGCAAAGGCATCTTTAGGTGCATTTTTGTTGCTAGGCAACTGGAAACATGTGTTGTTTCTAAGGGAGAGGCTGGGTTTCTAACCGCAGGAAGGGTTAAGAAAACAGCATGAATAAGGCCACTTTTAACCAGGGTTTAACGTCATTACACTGTGGAACATTTCAATCAGCATTTACTTTTTAATATAATTTTATTGTTCCGTCAGAGTGTAATTTAGCCGGTTTGAACATTATTGATTGTCCTTTACTCTGTAAGTATACTGCGCAAATCCTATTTAACTGTGTTCAAGCTATTACTTTTCTCTTACAAAAACCATAGAGATTCCATAGTGCCTGGAAATGTGGCACTTTCATTTTTACTGCTATCTCAAGAACTGCTTGTCCAGTTGTGCTGGAATTTGATGTGGCAGTTCTTTCTGCAAGGCTTTGAATGTATCAGAATGCTGTTCTAATTTGCAGTTGTGGTGCAGGTTAATGACGGATACAGTATATCTTTAGAACGGCGTGTGTGAATTTTAGGAAACTTTGCATGGAAGTGATTCCCCAGTGAGCTACAGTGTGTGTTCATAATCCAGATGCCAGATTGGCTTATCTACTCATTGCTAGGAAAATTGGCATGGACATTTGATATGGTGAGTAATAAATAACGGACATTTGATATGGTGAGTAATAAATAAAAGTAATGTGTTGTTTATGTACTTGGTGGAGATAAGTTACTGACATGTGTAAAGCACAAGTTGAAGTGTGCATAGTTACCATGGCAAAAAATACACATTTCTAACTTTCTTTCTGAAACTAATTATCCTTTGACTGGTGTTGATGGCTGCACTATTGTAACATCAGGTACACAAATCTAAAGTACGAATGCTGATCATTTATTAACACACATATTGCAGGTTTCAGATCTTTTCAATATTAGAAACGAAATGAAAGAGAGCTGCTGGTAATATTTCATGTAAAACACAAATGTCTTGAGAGCGGGATGGAAATAATTACACAGCCCTGTACTGGCGGTCACAGCTCAGATATTGGAATCAGACCGAGATTGTCTTCTGCCAGAAGGAGTTGAACGTACAAAACTAAACAGAAGAAAGAACTTGGGTTTAACATCCTAGCAGGGATAGAAGTAGGACTCCTACTGCATAGCAGTTTCACCCATTCCAGATTTTACTTTGAGCTTGATTAGCCCCAGTGTATAGGTAACAAGCTGAGGTGTATCTCATTAAACTCGCAGTAAAACCGGGAATTAATCAAACTATCCCTGCATCCTCGGATAGCCCCCCTTTTTTAATTTGTTATGTCTTTATAACAATCAGAATTACCTGCTACTACAGTAGTGAATGGTTTTTAAAATGGTCTCAGTCCTATCTGCAGTACAGTTAACCTTCTCCGAGCGTTGCTATCGGACTTGCAGATTCTTTGATAAAGGTCTTGAATGCATGTACCCTCCTAAGGCAGGATCTCCAAGTCAAAGTCTAAAGACCCTGCCAGCAGGATGCAAGGATATCCCAAAGCAGTTGAAGCATAGAAAGCACTGGGCATTGATCACCATCTTCATAGATGACAGCTTTGTTCTTTTGCAGATACAGCATGGGACAATGTTGCCCTTTCTCTGACCTTCCCATAGTCTCGGGCTAACATCTGGAAAGCAACCCCATCTCTACGCTGAGTTCTGTCACAACCTGACTTGCAAACCAGTCATGTGCATTGAGTCACTCTGTAGAGTCAAATCTGTTGCAAGTATAATAAATAAATAAATAAACCTGTGTGGGAAACTATGGCCCCCGAGGGAAGAACTATAGCCCCTGGAGGTAACTGTAGTTCTTCCTGAGGGGCCTTTATAGTTTCCTACCATGAGGTCGAGGTCTGCAGTCCATATTTGTTTAATGACAGTATTGTTTTTGAAGTCCATAGCACATAGTTATTAACATAGAACTGTCCGTCTGACTTTCTCACTGCGGCATAGAATTCTTGGAGGAGTCCATTGAGTTTGTGACTGTCGTATTTATTTACATAGTCGAGTTGGATTTGTTTGAATTTTAGGAAGTCAGAAAGCACTGAAAGCGAAGTTTTTATGTCAATTTTAGTGTTTACAGCATCTTTGTTTTGTAGTATATTTTGTAATTCATTTTCTGTTGTCCGCCATTTTGTTTTGTTGTGTGAAGAGTGGAAGGAAGCTCGGCGTGATGATGTAACTATTGACCTTAAACAGCATCACGGGGGCAAAAGTTGGATCTATTTTTGCTCATGTGATAGAGGTTTTAACCAATCACATGCCAGAATTCCTAAGGACTGATTCATATCTATATAAGTGATGTAATCTGGATATGGCCACTGACTGCTTTTTTTTGCAACATAATGGTGGTATTTTTCTTTTTATTTATTTTTTTTATATATTTTAATGAAACACCATATCAGAAGGCAAACAAAAGCCTGAGGTTATAAGCTCCAGCAGAGTCCCAGATGTCACTGCCCAAAATAAAGTAATTTATAATCCTGCCAAAGCCAGTTTAGTAATCACCATGACAACTGAGGCAAAGTAGCGCTGTGCTTGCAGTTCCGTTGCTCTTGTTCTTTTTTTCTGCTGTTACGGTACAGCAGGAGGTTTTCTCTTTTACTTCTGCCCTATAAGCCCGCTATTATATCTCCTTTCCCATCTGCACTGCCCACTGGTGACCCCTGCTGGGGGGAGGTGTGACTAGAGCAGTGGAATATACTGGATCTATGGTGAATATGACCTCCGAAGCTGGGGCTTCCTGTATGAGGTGATTTTCATCCATAGGAAATCAGTCCACTTAAGTGATCTCCTCAACAGGTTTAATAATATTAATCAAGCTTCAGAATGTGATATGGTTTCTCTCTACTGTTCTAACAGAGGGAGGATAATAAATTAATGCAAGTCTAGAGAGCTGGGATGTATAATATGATAGCAATGATACCTCCTTGTGGTACAGTCAGTTGGGACTGAAATGTGTTTGTAAATTGGAATGGAAAAATGTGACCATTATTCTTTTTTGTGGAGTGGCTTTCCAATGCGGCAGTGTATTTAGATTGTAATTAGATCTCATAAACAAGTGGATTACTCCGTTTGGTGACTAAGAGATTATAAACAGACTGCGATCATTATTCATTAAAACTGGTGTCAAGACTGCTTGCCGACCACAGCACTGCCGCTGTACTGCACTGGAAGTCTTTGTCCAGTTAATTGGTTTATCGTTGCTTCACAGTAACATCTGCACAGCGAGTGCTCCAGATGTAAAACAAATAGTCTTTAGCTCCTCCTCGAAGATTGTAATGTTCTGAAAAGGAGAATTTTTTTTTTTTGCTGGCCAAGTTTTCACTGTAATGGAAACCCATTGGCTATAGAGATATGAGTGGAGCTGTGGTCTTGTGATTACTGTTGGGAAGCACTGTAGAATTTATTTACTACTTTGCCCATTTTCTCCAGTTTTGGAGACTTAATTTGCACTCAGTTGTGAGTAAAATGAATGAAACAAGCACCTTGAAAGGACAGTGTTTCTTCAATGCACTAAACCACCCCCTACCCCCTTGCTGTGCAGGTATCCGCCCCCAGATCATGAACGGCCCCATGCACCCCCGGCCCCTGGTGGCGCTGTTGGATGGGAGGGATTGTACTGTGGAGATGCCCATCCTCAAAGACCTGGCAACGGTGGCCTTCTGTGATGCCCAATCCACACAGGAGATCCACGAAAAGGTTGGTACAGATACAAAATAAAAATAAAAAAATGAGATTCATCTACTTTTATCGTGGTGGTTCTTTGGAGACTGTCATTTACACTACACGGTACATTTACAGTATGTTATTGCTGTGTTACCTGTTTGACAATGTGGGCAATAATCCTTACACTATCAGTGCACTAGAGCAGACATTTAGAAAAAAGCTTTGAAACAGACTTTAAAGTTATAAGTGTAAAAAAGTTGTCAGGATGTTAACAATGAAAAGAAAAATGGCAGGTACGTTATTTAAATAGTTGTAGCAACACATGGGGACGTGTAACGCTGTATTTTTCAGAACCCCGCTACATACTCTTTAAACTCTAGTTTAAATAAAGTGGATTTTATTAGGAGTTAATGTCGCTGAGTGCCAAGGTACAGCAGCCCTACCAGAAGCATTATCATAATAGAGAGCCTCATAATGGGAGAGGAATGTAATTACATTTTACCAGTTTATATCGACCTAAACTTAATACTGTGTAGTGTAAGTGTAATACTGTATGATGACGGGACTCAGTCGGTGGTCTCCCCAATGTAAAAAGGACGGGTTTAATGGGGGGAGAAAACAAATCATTGTCTGGTAATGCAATGGATGAATGGGAGGGCTGCTGTCTCTGTCTGTCAGTCTTTGCATGAGCAGATCTATTTTGAAGCAAGGGCAAAGTTTGCAGTGGGGATCTCCTGGCAAGCTGAAAGCTCCGATCTTGATTAAATGGTAAAACTGTAACTCACTGCAGGCGCACTGCAACCCAGAACCACTCCAAATGAATGCAAACATCATTAGAAAGTAAGGGATAGGCCACTTTAACTGTCTTTACCTGCAACTCGGTTTACACAATGATGGTGGTGTTTTTTTATAGGAAGAAGCTTTTCACTATGAGGTATATACAGTAGTAGGCTTGACTTGTTCAGATGAAGCCCACTAAGTTTCCTAAGATGTATGGTATTGGCAAGTGACTCTTCTGAAGGGGTGCATGTTTAGGAAAAAGAAGCCAACTTAAGCTACAAAACATCAGAAAAAGATTTGCTCAGAATTTCCATTCAGTTGAACACGGCATTCAGAAATGTTATTTCTCTTGCAAAACATTTAATTGCGTCGGTCATAATTCACAGAGGAATGCTTTGGCTCTTGGCTTTTGGCAAATCACATCAGCAATGGAGTAAATGTGAAGAAATGCTTTAACCTTGAATTAACACCCACCAGGAATTCCTGGGCTACGGTTCTAATAAAAGCTTATAGAAATTCAGGTAATCATTTTGAGTTTTATATATGTCTTGAGAAGTGCTTGTATGGTTTAATAAAGCCTGGTTAGGACCTTTTTTGCAAAAGATGTTGAGAGTCTATAGAGGACATGTGCAGTAACCTGTCTGTACATACGTAGGTCACACTTGCATTTTAAACTGGTTATTGATGGAACTGAGAGCTGGCTTCCAGTGGAGTTCAGAGTGAAATTTAAAGTCCTATTAACTTTTAAGGCTCTGCATGAGTTAGCACCAAACGTCATCTGTGACCTTCTTTCGCCATATACTCCTATATGTAGCCTTCGATCTTTTGACTCTGGCATACTATCAGTACCTAGAACTAAGCAGCGTTCTTTTGGTGACTGAGCATTTTCCTGTATAGCACCTAGGCTGTGGAATGACCCTCCGAAGGTCATAAGGGACAGTGATACTGTTAGTATTTTTTAATCTGAACTGAAAACCCACTTTTATACTTTGGCTTTTATTGTTTGACCTGTTATATGTTGTTGTATGTAGTTATTGTTTCTATTTGTTTGTTTAGACAGTATGTCATGTTTTTTTTTAAAGTAAATGTCATTGTTTAAATTTTATTCTTGTGAAGCACCTTGATGTGCACATGAAAGGCGATATATATAAAATAACGATAATTATTATTTTATTATGTACAGTACCGACAGTGCGTGTACTGGTATGTCATAGTGATCTGTTTTTTTAATGATAGTGATAGCATTCAGTGTATATTTACAGTATGTTGCTAATGTACTTGTGTATACATATTCAAATTCAAACCTTTATTGAACCAGGTAAAGACACTGAGAACAAGTTCTCATTTAAAATGCCGACCTGGTCAAGAGGCAACATAAATACAACGGACAACAATACACAGACAGTTAGAAACATTACAGCAATACGAAATCAATAAAAAAAAAAAAAACTAATAAAATCAGCATCTGCTCTGACAAGCACATGAAACAAGGAAAAGAGCTTCAAGCCTAGAAAAGAAAGCACCTCTGAGATAAAACCAGGGAGTTTAAGCCTTGATTGGAACTCATTCCAATCGTGAGCAGCTGCATATTGCAATGAGTTATGCCCAACAGCAGTAAAAACACGAGGGACAATTAAACTAATCAAATTGCTGAATCGAAGGTTGTAAGAGGAGACAGATATAGTCAACAATTCGCTTAGATAGAGGGGTGATTTCCCGATTTTAGGGTTTTATAAATGAGTCTGTACCAATGACATGGCCAACGTGTTTGAAGTGAGGGCCAGCCAACCAAAGTGTAGAGATCACAGTGATGAGAGCGGTAGGGAGAAACAGTGACAAATCTTATTGCAGAGTGATATAAAGCATCAAACTTCCTAAGGACAACATTAGAAGCAACTTTATGAATGACATCTCCATGATCTAAAATGGGTAGTACAGACATCTGTACCAGTGAGCACTTAGCTAGCTGTGTGAAGCATGATTTATTTCGGTAAAGAAACCCGAGTCTGGCTCGAACTTTCGATTGTAGTTTTAACGATATGGGGTTTAAAAGTAAGTGCACTGTCTAGCCAAATACCCAGATATTTCCAAACTTCCACTTCCACTTACAAAAGGTACCAATTTTGCAGCCTTGCTCAAGAACTGCAGGATTGGTAACATTTGCACGTGCCCTATTAAATAACATAGATTTAGTTTTATCAACATTAAGCAATAAACGTACATCACAAAAAGACTTTTGAATCTGATTGAAACTTGTTTGCAAGTCTGATAGCACTGAAGAGTAGGGCCAATTGAATATAAATAGTGTCATCAGCATAGAGATGGATATATGAATTATCTATTCCCTTAGCAATATTATTAATATAAATGGGAAAAAAGAGATATAAGAGACGAGAAGACATTTCAGTCTTATAAAATAGCTATGTTGTCCCGGGATGAGAACTACAATACTGTGCTTGTGAATATTAGTTATTGCATTGCATTCTAATTAAAAAGCTGCATCTTCCATCTCAATATTTAGTCTGAGGACTATGTTCCTCCACAGTAAGGCTACTGCTGTGTAATAATGCACCTTTGATTTGCCATTTCCCTAGCTTGAAACTATTGAATGAAGCAATATTAAGCATTGCTCCTCCAAAGCAAGACCTACTACCATCAGACTGAATCATGCCTGAAAAGCAACATTAAAACATTACTTGAGAGTGCTCTGAATTATGTATTGTTTTTTTTCCCCCTTTGGAACTTCTGCGTTTGAAGGTTAAAATGTTGCCTCGAGTGAACAGTGAACGTGTAGTTCTCAGTTTGTGCCCCTCTGCCCTGCAGGTGCTGAATGAAGCAGTGGGTGCCATGATGTACCACACCATCACCCTGACCCGAGAGGACCTGGAGAAGTTCAAGGGTCTAAGAGTCATCATCCGAATAGGCAGCGGCTACGACAACATCGACATCAAGGCAGCTGGGGAGCTTGGTGCGCGCTCCCTGTCTTTTATTTATGTTGTGTGCCTTGTTACTCCAGCATAGAGGCCATTGAGACCAAAGCCTGGCACCCATGGTGGCCCTGACCCGTCAACAAAGTGACAGCAGCACTCATAGTTACATCGTTTAGAGCTACAGCGTGATAAGCAATCAAAACCAGTCTAGCAGTTTCTTTTTTTTATTATTCAAGTTGGAAATGAATGAATCAGCCGCAGCAACTGATCTTTAACAGGAACAATTGAACATATTTGCAAGGAATAATATACCTTTGCAAGACTTTATAAATCCTGTAATCCAGCAGGAGTCTTATTCTATCACTGCACAGGTCCTTTAAATGGGTAGGAGGAAATGCACCTTGCTTTGTTCAATACCTTGGTAACTCAAAAATGAAAGGAATGCCAAGCACGGTGATGGATAAGAGAAGTGATTGATGGCCAATTCCCTGCTCCCAGTTAAGAGCCTGTTACTTGAGACTGAAGGTCCAGGTATTTCATAAGTGGTGCTAACGGAGACCTCATTAGGAGCTCCTTGGCAGCGTGCCACCACGAGATGGCAATGATGCCGCCAGCAGCCCAGTGTAATCCGCTGGTGAAGGGATGAGAAGAGATAAGGAGTTGAAGGGGGTCACCAGACACAAATCTACATCCTGTGTCTCGCGAAAAGAGCGAGACAGAGTGTCAGGCGTGAAATGAACAGATCGCTGCTTTGAGAGCTGAATCTAGATAAAAACAAATGAGGTGGTTCAAATGGGTGTTGGGGCCTCAGCGAGTGGCAAGCTTGTCTGTGACTCAGGACTCCAGTGAAAGGGCCTGTTTCTAGGACCAAGTCACTCTGGAGAGCAGCTTGGCTCCACTGGAACACCACAACCGCAGATACAGTACAATGCAGACCTGTTCATGTTAAACTGACTAGCCACACACACATTCAATGTATCATTAGTTGCAGCTATCCAGTAAATAGAAACTTTCCTGTATACCTACATGCGTTTCACTGCAGTTGAAGATATTAATGATATATACATTGGAATACATGAGGATTCATTTATTTCAACTCCTCGTGGGTTACTTTCTCCACAAGTGAAGTGCAGTACGTTATCCCACTGCACCGATCCGTCACGTATCCTCAGTTTATCCTCCGCACATCAGATGGATCCTGACAGACTGGCACAGTTTAAATGTCTCCCCCAGGAGGGACCATTCACCAAGGGTTCCAGCTGTTTATCACGCAGCGGTTCTCGCTGCTCCCCAAGCTCAGCTCCAGCTGTGAGCATCCCCGCCGCTGGGTGACACTGATCGATGGTAACCCTTAATGAGCCTGGCTGGAGCACAGCCCCCTGGGACACCTCACCGCAGAGGAGGCCTACTTTACAGAAACAAGCCTGTTGAGTTTTATTCGCAGGAAATGACAAAAACGAATGTCAAGGCTGAAGGGCCTTGTGGTCAAGTTAGAGGAGAACAAAGGCATCTCCTTGTGTCTTAGACTCATCAAAAACCCTTCAACACCACACTGTATTAGAAAAGAAAGGAATAGATGTCTATAAGATATATGTCTATAGCAATATACAGTAAGCTTTCTTCATTTATGCAATTGGCAGCTGCTGAGGACTTCTTATCCGCTTATGGGGCAAAGCTATAGATTTGGTCTGGCCGTAAATTACTTTTTTACCATCATGGCACCCTGTGGCAAAGCGCCCCGCCCCTGTGTGCATTTGTGTTGTATGTTGCGTGTGTAAATGTTGGTGTATAGATTGGTACACGGGATATAAACGGGTCTGTGTTTCACGTGTATTTAAAGTGTAGATTTGTATTTAGGCACGAGGAGAGCACAAATCACTTCACGTGCTGGTTAAATGTAATATGTGAGCACGGGGTTGCACAGAATTAATTCACGTGCTGGGATTCAAGTGAATAATTAATTAGTAATTGAATCCCAGCACAACAGTATATATAGATGCACATTTTCACTCAGTCGTGGTTAGGTGTTCGGTGAGTGGAGAACGGGATTGGAGACGGAGGTGAAGTAAAATAATAATAATAATAGTAAAAGTAATAGTTAACGTGTTTTCACTCACCGTGTTTGTTCGTCTGTCTGTCCTGCACCGTCTGTTTAGCGTTTAGTCGTTTTGTATGTCTATTTATTTTGGCGTGTAGTGCCGTGTCCAGTGTTTTTGTCTGTTCCAACCTTTTATTTTCTGTTCTGTTTATTAAATGCTGAACGCGATCACGCGTTCAGCCTCACCAAAACCCCATCTCTCTGTCGTTTGTGTTCCTGTTTCTGGTCTGACGCCACCCACTCCGGCCGTCTTTGTGACACGTGGTGTCAGAAGTGGGATTTGAACCCACGCCTCCATTCAGAGACCAGAAGAGGGGGTTTTGTGGAAAAAAAAATAAATAAATAAATAAAAAAAAAATAGTAAAGCGAGGATGGGAAGAAAGAGCTGCAGGAAGCAGCAGAAGCAGCAGCAGCAACAACAACAGCTGCAGCCCTCATCCTGCATGCCGGGCTGGGAGGAGGACAGCCACAACGGGGCAGTAGCCACCCCTCTACCCCCACTGCCACCGGGTTCCCCACCGTCCCGGGAAATATGGGACTGGCTGGTGCACCCCGAGGGGAACTTCGCCAGTGACCTCCCCATGGTTATTCACGCACTGCAGATGCGAGATGGGAAACGATGGGAGGACTGGGAGCAACAGCACAACCCGGCATCCGTTCGTGACCTCACCATTGTGGTGCTGGGTTACCTAGCTGCAGACATGGGAGGGATGCCTTCCAGTGAGCAAGAGGGAGAGGAGCAGTCGCTGCCCTCTCCAGTACCTGAGCGGGAGGAGCCTGAGCGTCCACAGCCCGAGTGGGAGGAGCCTGAGCGTCCACAGCCCGAGTGGGAGGAGCCTGAGCGTCCACAGCCCGAGTGGGAGGAGCCTGAGCGTCCACAGCCCGAGTGGGAGGAGCCTGAGCGTCCACAGCCCGAGTGGGAGGAGCCTGAGCGTCCACAGCCCGAGTGGGAGGAGCCTGAGCGTCCACAGCCCGAGTGGGAGGAGCCTGAGCGTCCTACGCCTGAGTGGGAGGAACCCGAACGTCCTACGCCTGAGTGGGAGGAACCCGAACGTCCTACGCCTGAGTGGGGGGAACCCGAGTGTCCACAGCCCAAAAGGGAGGAGTCGGGGCGTCCACAGCCCAAAAGGGAGGAGGTCGAGGATGATGGCTGGGAGGTTTTTTTAAAGAACCTCGCAGCAGAGTTATGCCCTGGCTGTGGGGCTTATGGGCACACGTTAGCCATATGCCCCACCCAGTATGAAGAGGAGGAACCAGCGCCCAGACGGGGGGACCGCGAGCGTCCAGCGCCCAGACGGGGGGACCGCGAGCGTCCAGCGCCCAGACGGGGGGACCGCGAGCGTCCAGCGCCCAGACGGGGGGACCGCGGGAATCTGAAGCCTGAGAGGCAGCTGTTCCCACCTTCACCAGCAGAGCAAGAATGCCTGCTGGTTTCCCCATCACAACCAGCAGAGGTAGAATGCCTGCTGGTTTCCCCAGCACAACCAGCAGAGGAAGAATGCCTGCTGGTTTCCCCAGCCCAACCAGCAGAGGAAGGATGCCTGCTGGTTTCCCCAGCACAACCAGCAGAGGAAGAATGCCTGCTGGTTTCCCCAGCACAACCAGCAGAGGAAGAATGCCTGCTGGTTTCCCCAGCACAACCAGCAGAGGAAGAATGCCTGCTGGTTTCCCCTTCAGAAGCAGAGCCGCACCAGTCCGCTGCGAGAGAGGCAGAGCAGCACCAGTCCCCTGAAAAAGGGGGAGACTACACGCTGCTCCCACTTCCATCGGCAGGAGACTACACGCTGCTCCCACCTTCACCGGCAGGAGCAGAGCAGCCGGAGCTGCCTCTGCCACTTCCAGGAGCAGAGGAGCAGGAGCTGCCTCTGCCTCCGCCACCTACATCGGCAGGAGCAGAGCAGCCGGAGCTGCCTCTGCCTCCGCCACCTACACCGGCAGGAGCAAAGGAGCAGGAGCTGCCTCTGCCACTTCCAGGAGCAGAGGAGCAGGAGCTGCCTCTGCCACTTCCAGGAGCAGAGGAGCTGCCTCTGCCTCTGCCACTGCCAGAAGCAGAACAGCAGGAGCTGTCTCTGCTTCCCATACCTCCACCACGGGGAGTACGGTGGCCGGAGCCCCAGAAAGGGGAGCTGTCGGCCACGAAGAAGGGGGAGGAGGTCTGGAGACCACCAACCCCAGCAGCAGTTTCGCTGCCGGAGATCGTGGGGGAGGTCAGGAGACCTGCTCCCACTGCAGCAGTTTCGCTGCCGGAGATCGTGGGGGAGGTCCGGAGACCTGCTCCCACTGCAGCAGTTTCGCTGCCGGAGATCGTGGGGGAGGTCCGGAGACCTGCTCCCACTGCAGCAGTTTCGCTGCCGGAGATCGTGGGGGAGGTCCGGAGACCTGCTCCCACTGCAGCTTCTTCGCTGCCGGCAGTACTGTGGTCGGAGCCCCACCAAAGGGAGCTACCGGCTACAAAGAAGGGGGACGAGGTCTGGAGACCACTTTCCCCAGCAGCAGTTTCGCTGCAGGAGTTCTTGTGGCCGGAGCCCCACAGGAGGGAGCTGCCGGCTACGAAGAAGGGGGAGGTCGGGGGACCACCTGCCCCCGCAGCTTTTTCGCTGCAGGACGGGACCAACAGGCTGTCAGCCGTGCCACTACCGGCAGGGGTGCTGACAGCATGGCCAGCCATGGGCCCACTGAAGCCTCCCTTCCCAGCCCGAGACTTTGTCCTGGACTGCTGGATTTTTAAGGGGGGAGGTGGCCGTTGAGGCCATGTGTGCTGCGCACAAGGGGGGGTATATGTGGCAAAGCGCCCCGCCCCTGTGTGCATTTGTGTTGTATGTTGCGTGTGTAAATGTTGGTGTATAGATTGGTACACGGGATATAAACGGGTCTGTGTTTCACGTGTATTTAAAGTGTAGATTTGTATTTAGGCACGAGGAGAGCACAAATCACTTCACGTGCTGGTTAAATGTAATATGTGAGCACGGGGTTGCACAGAATTAATTCACGTGCTGGGATTCAAGTGAATAATTAATTAGTAATTGAATCCCAGCACAACAGTATATATAGATGCACATTTTCACTCAGTCGTGGTTAGGTGTTCGGTGAGTGGAGAACGGGATTGGAGACGGAGGTGAAGTAAAATAATAATAATAATAGTAAAAGTAATAGTTAACGTGTTTTCACTCACCGTGTTTGTTCGTCTGTCTGTCCTGCACCGTCTGTTTAGCGTTTAGTCGTTTTGTATGTCTATTTATTTTGGCGTGTAGTGCCGTGTCCAGTGTTTTTGTCTGTTCCAACCTTTTATTTTCTGTTCTGTTTATTAAATGCTGAACGCGATCACGCGTTCAGCCTCACCAAAACCCCATCTCTCTGTCGTTTGTGTTCCTGTTTCTGGTCTGACGCCACCCACTCCGGCCGTCTTTGTGACACACCCTTTTTAAGATTTTGGTACAGGAATACTTAGAATTACACTGGTGACAAAACAGAAACTAAACCTTGATAAACATAATTGTTGCAACAACAAAGGACCCTCACCCTCACCATGTGCATTTAACTGATTGACTCTCTCTCTGTACAAGGTTATCATATTGAGCTGTGCTGATGTGCACGACGCAGTGCTGCTGTTCTGAGTAACGGGCTGTGTGTTTGTTGTCCTGTTTCAGGGATCGCGGTGTGTAACATCCCTTCTGCGGCGGTGGAGGAGACGGCCGACTCAACGCTCTGTCACATCCTGAACCTGTACCGGCGGAACACCTGGCTGTACCAGGCGCTGCGCGAGGGCACGCGTGTGCAGAGCGTGGAGCAGATCCGCGAGGTGGCGTCGGGGGCCGCGCGCATCCGGGGGGAGACGCTGGGCCTCATCGGCTTCGGTACGGGCTTGGGGCTTGTACCCTGAAACCTAGTTTACTGTTAATACTGTACACTGGCGCTTGCCTTTTGAAGGGTATGTCCAAATCTGACTCGAGTAAAAGAGTCATCAATCACATGAACATTTAATTCACAGAACAAAATGAAAGGGGGGTAAAGCGTGATATATTATGATGGCATTGTTTAATAGCTATGTTTTTAGGCTGAGCAGAGTGACATTGAGCTGTAATGACATTGAAGATAATGACCCTGATGATTACACTGCAGCTGTCCTCTTCAGTGGAAGTAGTGCATTAGAGCTGCATCAGGCCCCCTTCCCAGACCATGGCAGTTGCCTTAGTCATGCCCAATTAAAAATGCACTTAACACAGAGATGGCAGGAAAACAGACCTTATGGACAATAAATAAATACAGGTGAACATTAACCCGTGATGCATCATCATGGTACTGTCCCAAACACTTGCTTTTTAATGCCATGAGGACTCTCGGTACTCAGTACAGCTTCGGTATTAAAGACATGGAGAAAGACAACATTGAAGACATTGAGAATTACTCAGTCAAAATGTTTGTCTTTAGATTTTTTTCTGGAGACTTCTCTTCAGGCACAGCAGTGCACGTTTACCCACACAGCCCCCCATGTTACTTTAATTGCCCCAGACAGCCTTTGGAAATGACTTGCAATCAGTGTTGACCCTGGCTGGGCCTTTTATCCTATTGCCAGTCCACTGAACTGAGGTCGCCTTTAAAAACCAGAACAGTACTAAATAAGGTTATAGTGCCCTTAGAGTCCGGTCTCAGATGAGGAGCTTTACATAAACCGATAGCTGTTTATCTCCCTCCTTCTTACAAACTGTTGACCTACTCTCAACATTCAAGGGAGATACAAAAAGAAAAATGCATGGACCTTTTTAATCCCATTTTGAAACAATAGAAAACAAATTTTCTCCTTGATTAAGCGCCCGAGGATTTAAAAGTGTGCCTCTCCTGGTATTAATGTTGATTCGACTGCATTGGTGTATTAAAGACTGCACTACTAGGGGTCTTACGGGGTATTAGATGAAGGACTTACTGTCACTTTCTGGAGAGTTTAGTGTGTGACACAAGGGCACATGCAAATTGTGCGATTGTTACAGCCCTGCCATTTGCACAGCCAGGGGAGGTTTGAGCAAAGACAAGGAAGTCTGTGAATATTTTAGGCACTGAAGGAGCCATTCTGTTTGGAATAGAAAGTTCAATCTTAAACAGTCAGTGCACTGTTCAGTGGGCTAAAAGGGTTGATCTACATGGTGCTGGAACCAATAGATTTAGTGTGGTGGGTGTAAACTTGCATACCATTGGAACAAGCAGCAGCAGAGTTGGGTAAATGCGGATTAATTATACTATGCTTTTTGCAACTGTATAAAAGGCTTTACAATTCAGTTCCATTTTCATTGCTCTCCTTACCACTGGGCTGTTATACTTGTAGTTTGTTGTACTTTTTCAGTTTATTCTCAAGCAGTATTTAAGACCAATAGGATCTTACCATAGCATCCAGAGTAGACAAATACTGTAATTGTTCTGCTCTTCTCATTACGCTTATGGAGATACGAGTCGAAACATTTGTCTACTTGTCTGGGGAAGGGTAGTAGATTGCCACCCTGCTGGGGATGCATATCCCTCAAAGTAGGGATTTGGTAGTGAAAGAATACTGATTCTTGATTGGCTGAGCCCTTGAAGGTGATAATAATGACTTTGATTCACTTCAAAAGCTGGGCTGGAGCCCCAGACTGTGCACCTCACAGTCAACGGGACTCTCTGATTTCTCGGCAGGGCGCGCTGGGCAGGCGGTAGCAGTCCGGGCGAAGGTTTTCGGCTTCAACGTGATTTTCTACGACCCGTACCTGCAGGATGGGCTGGAGCGGTCGCTGGGGGTGCAGCGCGTCTACACCCTGCAGGACCTGCTGTACCAAAGCGACTGCGTCTCACTGCACTGCAACCTCAACGAGCACAACCACCACCTGATCAACGACTTCACCATCAAACAGGTACACACACAGCGCCCTGTCCTTACCAGGACATCAAAGAAGCTTAGAAACGTGCTTATTGAGGTTTAAAACCATTTCCCCTTTGGCGGTGTTATTGTTGTCCTTTTTTTTTCCTATTTGGATTTTTATTATATAACTGTGTTGTGTCTGCAGATGAGGCAGGGCGCGTTCCTGGTGAACTCTGCGCGGGGCGGTCTTGTTGACGAGAAAGCCCTGGCCCAGGCTCTAAAGGAGGGAAGAATACGGGGGGCAGCCCTGGACGTCCACGAATCAGAGCCTTTCAGGTGGGACAGAGACAGAGAAACTGGGGAGCCAAGCTGGAGACCCAGTGATCAGAAGGGAGTGGGTTTACATTGTGAAAAATTCTGCGCATTGATACTGGCTTTTAGTGGATTTTATTATAGTATTTCATATTTATTATTTTACTGTTGTTGAATGGTATGGTGTCCATTTTGAATTCTGTCTGAGCCTGGTCATGACAACAGTGTCAGTAGGATTCTAGTTTTCTCACGTTACGGGTCATATTCATCAGGAACGCTGGAACCAGAGGGAAATAAAGACTCTTGATAACATAATTGCAGCTATCCCGCTGATCGGAGAGGATATAATAACACCCACAGTTTGATGTGCTTCCCTCTGGTGCTTTTATAAAGAGTCTATTCATAGCAAATCATTTGAATTGGAATAGTTTTCATTCTCAGAGCAGGAAAACTCATATTAAATATCTAATAAAACAAACCAAGGATTGAGCAGTAAATGCTTCCATTGTGTGTCTCTATTGAATGTATGAAGACAGTTCACAATGGAACCGAACACTATTGAATAAAATGGTTGTTCAAAATAAGTATCACAGCATTTCCACCATGTCTAGCTTCATTAGAACTTGCTCTTCAGACATTTTTAGCATCATCTTAATTAGGCGCCTAGCAACCCAGTGCATCTCACTTTGTTCCCAAAGTAAAACAATGACTCTGGTTCCTTTAAACCGTTCCATTTAACATCAAACAGCCTTTCTTACCAGCAGGCATTTTCAGCAGCAAATTCATACCTGCTTTCATTTTGTTAATAGAAATTGATGAAATGAGAGAGACCAGCAAAAAGAAGAAGAGAAAAATCTGAAACAGCTAAAGGCCTCTCCCTTCAGTCACTGCATGCATAATTGTACCATGTTAACTTTCTTATCTATCTATCTATTTTATAATACATATATGTTGTTGTTTTTTTCAAAGTAAAATGCAAAATTGTGACCGAAGGGGATATATTTCAGTCAATCTCTTCTAATAATTTAATTAATCTGAAATAAAAGAAATACCAGTGTTACAATGTGTCACACATCACGATTGTGGTCTGATATACACTATTATTATTATTATTATTATTATTATTATTATTATTATTACTGCTATTATTTGGGATCTTTAGTATACACAGAATAGACAGGACCTCTGTGTATGTGCAAGTATGATAAGCAGGCTGAAAGCCAGAATCTAACCGCTGTTTAGTTCGTCCACTTTGTTACTTGTCCTGTTTATTTGTCTTTTTTTTCTATCTGACTAGAGTTTGAAATGCTCCTAATGTGATGGATGTTAGCTGACACGTTATTTTCATTTTCATTAAGTTTTGCCCAGGGCCCTCTGAAAGATGCTCCTAATTTAATCTGTACACCACATACTGCCTGGTACAGTGAGCAGGCATCGCTGGAGATGAGGGAAGCAGCCGCCTCAGAGATTCGACGAGCCATCACTGGTACGGCTTTGCTTCTAAATAAATAGAAAAAATTGTAATAGCTCTGCTCACCTTAAGCGTATTTGCTGTGTAATGCATTTCAGTTTAATTACAACCTCCAGAAATCTCTTCTGTCTACAAATCTGAATAAGGCACCGTGACTCTACATTAGTCTTGCCATAAGCATCATTTCTTCAGATGTCACATTTCCACTTGGTTTGCCTAGGCTTTCATAAATGCATATCCCTCTAATAGATGTCATCATTATGCCCAGACTTTTATTAAAAGAGCTCAGGGCTCCCCCATTTGCTCCGACTGTATATCAAATAACATGAATTCAAAATTGGGTTTGGAGCCAAATATTTTATGAGTCACAATTGATCAAATTTAAAGAGCCTCTTACCCAAGTCATTCAATTAATGTTGCTCACCGCGGCTGATTGATCTGCACTTTCAGGTCGCATTCCGGACAGCCTTAGAAACTGTGTGAACAAAGAGTTCTTCATCACCACCTCTCCCTGGTCAGTCATGGACCAGCAGGTTGTCCATCCAGACCTCAACGGCGCCACCTACAGGTAGGATGGAATCCCTGCAGTTACACTTTCTTTGTTTTCTTGTCGCAAATATTCCCACAAAAGCTGCTAGGATGGATGGAAGCAGGTCATTTTTAAAGGCAAATCCGCTTGTTGTCAAATATGCTATATTTTATGTACGTCATCTGAATATATTTTTAAATATTGGTATACTGTTTTTAAAAGCTCATACAACAGCCAATAGCTTATCTATAAGAGGCAGGGGGCATTATAATTATTGCTGTTATTATTGTTATTATTGTTGGAATGTTTTATGTTCCTTGTTCATACATTGTTAAACTGTCACACGTGTGAACGATTGAGAGATGTAGGGCCCATGGAGATTCAACAGGGACAGATTATTTACCTATTTATTTATTAAATATTTAAAGTGAAAGGTGAGGAATGAAGTTAAGTACCTCCAACACACCTCAATCCACACCTATACATTCCCTCTACCTCGCAGTTCTGGCAGAGAGACTAGTAGTGCCTATTTGTGCCCCATTATGTGGTGCTTTTGTGATCGCCTGGGTAAAGCAAAAACTAAAAAAAAAAAAAAAAAGTAATTTAAAGGGAAGGCAAGAATGACAGGCAGTATTTTTTTGTTTTGTTTAAAAAAAAAAAAAGTTTTATTTTTAAAGCAACCACTAGAGGGCAGTGTTGACTATGATGTCAAAAGTTGTCACTGTGACACCAGCCCTGGCTTCTGTAAGCAAGCTAAACAAAAACAAATGGTGATTTTTGTTCTTTCTTTTATGAATTGTTATTTTTACATCCTGCCTGAATGCCTGCCTGTATGGACTGGTAGACACAGACAATGCTCTCGCTTTTTTCACACAGCAGAATGAGCCATATCCTTCAAGGAATAGCAGCTGATGGTTTTCAAGACAAGTTATTAATCTAAGTCAAACAAAGGTAACTACTGAGCGAAGGTGGCACTGAAGGGGTAGTGAATGATAAACATGCCTCCCCTTGCTTTGCTCAGCTTCTTCAGCATGTCTTCACAATGGGAAGCTGTAACCATTAACAAGTTCACACACTTCCTGAAACTGAAAATAAAAAGCAGATGATACATTGAACCAAGGAAGTGACAAAATGTTACCGTATTCATGACCTGACAATAAGGGCAATGCTAATAAAGTAAACAGAAGAACGAACTAGTCGAGTCTTTGGGCTATTCACTTAGAAGGCAGGATGTTAGGACAATCTACAAGCCTCCCGTAGCCGTATTCATTTTAGAACACATGACATGACATTAATAAAGCATTATAAGGAATGTGAGCTCATTTTAGCCATTTAAACTGCTGTCACGATAATCATTAGCTCTCAGTTTCCAGCTCTGTTCCGCCTTTGTAAAATAGGTCAGGTTGTGCTTGCTCTCATCTAAATACAAAGCTTGGACACATGCAATCAGGAGCACGTTTGTAAAGCAGTCCCATTTAAGCCCGCTTTAAAAATCTGCATTAATTAGGTCTTCTGTGAGGTTTCTACTGAAAGCAGTTTTTTTCCCCCAGTGGATGTTTTTAAAGACCAAATCAAATCAAATAAATAAGGATGTGTTCAAAAATAAATCAGGTCATTGACAAACATTTTGCGAAGACAGGGAAATAAAGACATGTCAAAGAACGCTGATCAAATTTTTTTTCTTTCAGTATTAATATTACTAACGTTTTAACAAATGTTTCGTTATTTGTTAATGGTTAGTTAATGGCTTCTTAAAATGTGGTGGCTTTTTTTTTTATTTTTGCGTAGGATATAGCCTTAGGATATAGATCCTGCTTTTTTCCATAGTGAGTAACAGTAAAGGACAATTTTAACATGCTTTGTGTGAGCAGTCCTTTACAGTAACTAGTTATTCTATAGAACATTTCTACTATGTAATTTTAAATACAAAATAAGAAACACCTGTGGGGTGGGGTTGAGTTTGCAATTTAGGGAACAAAGACCCCCAGTCCGGTTTCAATACCCCAGGCTTCTGTTTATAGTCGTGGAAGTAGTGATTTATAAGGCACTGTATTTCACATTTTAATTAGCAAGGCTTTGGAAGCAGCTCTTGTCAATTCTAACTGCGGCAAGGATGTTACAGGGAAAGCAACCCATATAAATAATACATAAATATGAAACAGACTGCAAAGATGTGTATTCTAATTCAAATGTATATTCACAATGCACTTTAAAATGGACCTTCTATATGTGGAATGAAATAATGTATAGAACATATTTTTCCACACATCTAGCGTAATATATATATATATACATACACACATATATATGTATATATATATATATATATTTTTAGACGGTTTTAATATGTGCTATGATATGATATATCAAAGCCACATATTTGCATTTTCTTATAGGAAATCCAAACTGTTTGGCATTAGTAAGTTATTAAAAGTGGTCCACTGTGTTTTTGCAGGTACCCCCCCAGCATGGTCGGGGTGGCACCAGGAGGAATCCCAGGCGCGATAGAGGGCATGGTGCCAGGCGGGGTGCCAGTGCCTCACAGCCTGCCCACAGTCACACACCCCTCGCAAGCCCCCTCACCGAACCAGCCCACGAACCACGGAGAAAACCGAGAGCATCTAACTGAGCAATAGCACTAGAACCAGAGCACTCAAACCTTCACTCACCTGGGACCAAGAGACACTGAGCACAACCGCCGAGACTCAGCACTGGCAGCGAAGACATGGACCACCAACTTGGACTCTTCGTTTCTATTCCTTTATTTTGTTGCATATTATTATTGTTATTATTATTTTATTTTTTTGGATGTTCCAGTGTTACCTACAAGTACATGATGGTGAGAAACAAGCTGTGATGATGCTAAGCCCCTTTGAAATGTCGCTACTCAGAAGTACCTCGCCCTCAACTTTTATGTTAGTTAATGTGTGATTTTGTGTTTCCTCTCGGTTTCTTCTCTTTTTGACTCCAGACGTGAATATTGCTTTTGTTCCTCCAGTAGAAATAAAAACAAAATAATAATGAAATGCATATATATATAACCAGACATCTGACAAGGAATAAAAATCGTCCACTGCACTGGCAATCGACAGAGTGAACTTTGACCCTTTCCTGGCCAAGCCCTACTAACCTTGGACCGTGACCTTCATCGTCCAATAAAAAAAGACATTGGAAGGAAACCGTTTTCACTTCAACTTCAGCTTTAATCATGGAGGAGAGTTCAACATAAGAGTACAGTCAAAATGAGTGTGCAAGTCAAATCTTACATTCTATTAAGAGTGTATATTTTCCATTGAGTGTTGAAGAAGCTTTTGTACAAAGTGTTAAATTGGGCGAATTCCATGAAGTATTGAGCAAAACACTTCATACTAATGCAATTGGTTAGTAGCACAAATACCATTTTCAATGTTGAAGGCTACACATAGGTCCCTGTAATATCTACCGTACACGGTTGAGATGTCTAAAGTGAAACATTAGCTCTACACCTTTAGTGTAGCGTGTATTTGTGTTCTGAAGCCAGTCATGTTCACAGCTTCAGAATAATTCAGAGAAAGGGGAAGATCCAAACTCACAATCTTTCAGACAACCCAGGAAATACAAAAGTCAGAAGTGCACACAGCAAAATATGATTTCATTTCAGTATCAATTAGGAAATATGCCAGACTGCTAGGCGACATGCAATATTGAATTTGTATGAATTAACAGGCAGTTTGCAGTAGAAAGTGTGCCATTATACAACAGCATGGGGATTGACAAACATGTTTGTGTTTGAATTTTGGATTGCCCCTATTTAGAGGCTAGCTAGGGGGTTTCACACACAGTATGTAAAGACAGCTCTGTTTTCTATTTTCATATTAAACAGTTACTACCATGCAATGGACTGGAAAAGGGTTACAGCAAACTGGATTTCTTCTCAACTCAGGAAAACACTTTTTTGCTGATTTTTTTTTTTTTTTCTTCTCCCCCTACATTTTGCCTGAACCAGAAAAAAAAAAAAAAAAGTTCAGGATACCTTTTTACTTCATTGTGGTATTTTTATATTACAAACACATCACGTTTTAGGTGTTAAAGGTTTTGAAGAGTCCTGTTAGATTTGTATTGGCTAGTTAAATGTTCTTATAACCATAGTCTTTATGTGAACCATCCTTATTTTTTATCTTTTTGTTATAATAATGGCCAATTTGAGCCCTTGGGCACATTGTGTACTCAGTGAGTAGGTGAGATATTAAAACCTGCTAGTGTCCCAGTAACAGCAAGAAGTGGCCGTCAGCGGTATGTTTTGTTTTTAGTGTCAGTATTTGTATTTGTTTATTGTACAAAGTGAACATTTAGCATCAGTGCAGTTCAAATAAAAAAAATACAATTCTAAAAAAAAAAACATTTTGTTGCTAGGTTTGTGTCTTCCAGCAGAAATGTTGACTTTCAGAATAAAACGTCTCAATCCGTTCTCTCTTGTTTATTCCAGCGCTGTCTGCAAACACCTGTCTGTGTTCAGAAAATGTTTCAGCCTTTTACAAATTGTCTTCATGAAGAGCATGTATGTAATGTTTTGGCACCTCAAGTAAGCAGCCACAATTGTTCAATCCCTTTAGTGACTACTGTTCCAAAGAAGCCATAGCATGTAAACAACTTATTTTTTTTTACCAATAAGGGCGCTGTGGAACAGGAATGTAGGGTTAGCTCCAGAGCCTTGGAGTGGGAGTGGAGCTCTTGATATAAGGGTCGTCCAAAATTATCAATTTGAATCGCATTGTAAGAGGACAGTGAGCAAAAGATTATTCAAATGCATTCTGAAACGTACATAGGAGGCTAGGATTGAATAATAAAATATAATATTCACAATGTAGTGTGTGACAGACAGACCGCTAAATGAAGTGTATAATGTATATTATAGTAATACTTAACATAAGACATACTAGTTAGTTTACTTCATAGTACGCTGATTCTATCCATGTAACATGTATTTATTATACGGACATGGTATTTTCAAGGTCAGATATCTCCAAGACTGAGAAAATGTACCATTAAAAATGTAATAATAATAAACACTACAAGTCTCAACATGTTACAACCCTCCTCCCTCTCCCCTTGTCTGTGTGAAATAATAGAAGTACGTCACTGGTGCTGAAAGAATAAAACCTCAGGACATTCCTGTTTATTACCAGCACCCCACCCACTGAGCAAGTGATTTAGCAGCCCAAGGTCCTAACCACTAGGGGTGCCATTTCACAATAATGCTAATTATTTACTGATTATTCTTCAATAGTTTGGACTGGAGCATTGTATATTTGGTAAGACAAACTATAGGTGATGCAGTGGGCTAGTTCACTAGCATGCTGTGTTGATCCTCCTTGTTGGACTGGGTTCAAATCCAAATGATTCCTTTATTTTTAAAGAATTGGTTAATTTACTATATATTCAATGAAAAGCATGTCATTCCATGAAAGTAATATGGCACAGTGGGCTAATTCACTAGCATGCTGTGCTGGTCTGCCTTGTGGGACTGGGTTCAAATCCAGGGATTCCTGGACCCTTTCCTGTATAGACAATGATAAAGGAGGTTTTTTTTTCTACACAGAAGTGAAATGGCACCATTACCTCCTAAAGACCCGAATCCTGAAAATTGTATACCAAAGCTGCTCCTTTGAGCTTCTGACGCAGTCGTGACCCCGCCCCCAAGGGATCAAAAGGACTGTATGTGATAATTAAACGAATCGCTGTAATAGTTATTCTATTTACGTGTGTTTGTATGCACTACAAGTCTGTTGCTAGTTACGTCCCGCTGCGGCTTGCTATTGTCAATACTAAACGGCTTTATATATATATATATATATATATATAATGCCACTTTGGTGAACAGCTATTAAAAACTAATCACCATTGCGAAGGCTGTTTATTCCGACAAGCAGGCTTCCCTCAGTCTCGTGTTGGTACTGTCTGAGTGGTTTTGGCAGTGGCTTTTACTGTACATTGCCACCCACGGTAACTGCGACCAGGTGGACCCATACCGCTGGTACCAAGATGACTGAACCGCTTCCACACCAGTACCAACCCGGTGTTAAAGCCACTGACCCGGCGCCATCCCGGTGCTAAAGTTACCCAACGACTGGCTGATTTGTGCTGAGTCTCCAGCACAGGCAGAGGCCCACACCAAACTTGTCACCAGACACCTCCATCAGTTGCGCCTTACGATGAATCATGCGAAGAACCAACTAGCAACCACGTTGAACCACAACCACCTATTGACAGTGTCCCATCTCAGTCTAAAGGCACTCTCTTGGTGGAAACAGCCAGCCCATTTACACCAACATGCACCATCAGCTCCCACAGGAAAGCTGTGTTTCACACTGACTTTAAGTTAAATTAACCAATTCTTTAAAAATAAAGGATGGAACTAGCAGGATTTGAAACCAGAACTCCAAAGAGAACAGCACAGCAAACTCATGAATTAGACCACTCTGCCATCACACTTCCATGGAAGAGTGTGCTTTTCATTGATTAAGATAAATTAAACTCTGTAAAAATAAAGCAAAGAATCAGCTAGATTTTAACAGAGTTCCACAAGGACCAGCACAGCATGCTAGTGAATTACCCACTGCACCATCTTGTGACAGTCTAGTAGTCTAACTAAAGGAATGCCTGGGGGTTGTCAAAGACGAGACAAATGGCATGTCAGGCCCTATGTGTCTTCATACATTTCAGCGAATTGATAGTAACTGCATCAGTGCTGTCAGTGCACTATAATCTACCTGTTTTTTTTTTCAGTTTGAGACTGTGTTACGTGTGGCTACTGTTAAGCAACATTCTGCGGTTTACTATCCAAGAGTGCACCAGCATTTATTTTAAAATCTGTTTTTTTTTCATGGGACATACAGTAGTCACTGCAAAACAGCAAGTGTGTGTGTGTGTGTGTCAGAGAGCATATAAAATGCTGAAGAACAAAGTGACAGTGTGTGTTTTTATGTTTGTACATTTTGGATATTATTTCCAACAATTATTTTACTTTTGCATTAACAATTGTAAAGTTTTTATCAACCATAACATAAGGGACACACCTTTGAAATGTCTACCATGGATAATCTTCACAATAGTAACAAAACATATATGTATAATATGTGCAAATATATTAATAGGTTGACAGCTACAATACTGTAACTTTTAAAAGTACTAGTCCACAACAGACTTTTATTTTAAAAAATAGCATTGATTCTCCATAAGACACTGGTCTTATTGTGGTTGAAAGAGCAATATTATATTTTAAGATTTGCCACCAGATGGCGCTACTATAGTGAGCATTTTCTCAAGAGAAATATATATCTTTATCTTTCTGGGGTTTTGCTACAACAAATATACTGATTTGACAAAATAAACCAATGCATTCTGCTTTTCCATTCTATTGCAGAATGTAACTACTTAAGAATATAAGAACTTAAGAAAGTTTACAAACGAGAGGAAGTCATTCGTCCCATCTTGCTCGTTTGGTTGTTAGTGGCTTATTGATCCCAGAATCTCATCAAGCAGCTTTTTGAATGATCCCAGGGTGTATGGCAAGCCAAATTATAATTTAGAGATATCTCAAATACATTTACAGATATCTTTAAATGAGATATCTAAAATGCATTTGATTTAGAGATATCTCTAAATGAACAGGAAGTTATTTCAAGATATCTCTAAATCATTTAGATATCTCTGAGGCGCATTCACTTAAAGTGCTGTCTAGAGCAGGATTCAGGTAAATCAGTTATGCAGGTAAAGCTCTTGGCTTGGATTAATAAAGGACTTTGTTCAGTATCTGGTGACATCATATTCTCACAAGCACAAACAGCAGCACACATGAATTAGGATAAATGATTTATACAGTAAACAGTAGACCTATTGTATCAGCAAGTTATTAGATTACCTGTCAATACAGGTCCTTTATCAGAATGTATTTTTTCCCCAATATTATTGCTGCTCTAACCACTTCACTCTTTTAGAAAGAATGTCAATGTGCTCCAAGGCAAACATGTATAATGTATGATATATACTGAAGATGAGCGAGTGAGCCTCCAAATGTACTTTAACCTCATAAGTCAGTATTGTTCAAATCACCAACACAAATAAATCAATAACGGCCATGCAGGCCTGTCACATGAATCAATTCCCACTGTAATGAATAAAAAAAAAAATTACAGAAAGTACGACCTTCCAGACGGAATAGAAAATACTGTTCCAAAACAGAAAAAAAGTTACATTATCATTCTGAAAAGCAGGCTATTTTGGTAGTACTAGCTAGTTTGTGTATAAGAGCAGAATGTAAAACATGTTATTGGTGTCAGCATTACCTATATTAAAATGCAGACTTGTGCCAGTACTTACTTTGGACACCACCCATTAACCACACTAATGTATAGTTTGATCTCATTTTTGTATTTGTTTGCGGTCAGTAATTAAAATCTTTACAAGTACAATGAAGTAAACTCTAAACAAAAGAAACTTCATTAAATAATTGCTTTAGATGATCTTTTCTTAAAAAAAAAAGTCACTCAATACATTTAGTAGTCTGTTCCTTTAAATTAATATTTTTTTAAAAAATTACAGTAAAGCAATTATAATTTCATGTAAAAGCATTTGCTTTTGTAATGTTTGTTTTGAACCTTTCCCCACCCAGGAATAAGCACCAGTGTTGTAACATCAAAATGAGGTACTAAACACACATGAATAACATAAGTAAACTGGAACAGTTCTCACAGCAAGAATATGTATTTGTGCAACATAAAATTCTTCATCAAGATTGAATAAACAAATCAACAAAACCACAAAATCTGCTCAAAACCAAATGTTGGGGGGGCAGGGGGTTTGAGGTGGGGAAAAAAATAACAAACAAATGGGAAATAAGAGTAAAGTTGCTCCTCTGCACTGTAGGTCGCTTTACAAATATATGCAATTATATATTGCAAAAAACTTAGGGATTTTCAGGAGGGTCATGAAGGCGAAACAATAAAACATCAGTAAACGCGTCGATCATTTTTCCCTTCATCCCAAATAATTTTTGACTATTATAAAGTCAAAATGACACATTTGAAAAATAATTCCTTCCCAGTTTGTTGCTTAAAGGATTTCCTTTTGTTCTTGTAAGATTTATTTAAAATGATTGTGTGCAGTATCTGGGGTGTTCATAATGTGTAATTCGCAAAGGTAATCTCTCAGTACAGATGTGATGTTGATCTGGCATTTGTGATACAGACTTAAAGAAGAAAAGTGTAAATGTGTTTTTTTTTTACTCTTTAAAAATGAATAAAAATAAATCCAGAAGGAACAAAATGGCATTCTAAAAATGTGCTTTTGTAAGTGCCCATATTATTAAACCAATATAAATTTTGCAGGTATATTTTTCCTATTACACAACTTCTTACACACAACCACATGCAGTACATTTATGGGATAAAGATTTACACTTGGAAAAAAGAAAACAAAGCTTTTTTTTTTTTTTTTTTTTTCTTGTAGCTCCTCGATAACATTTCAGTAAACTAGAATCTTTATTTCACTACAACCCGGTCCTACTTCGCAGCACAGTACAAGTGTATTTATTTGTTTGTTTCATCCTCCTACGGCGTCAGACAGAGACGGACCCTTCTTCATTCTAGATGGTGACTGGCCATCTCACATGTGCACAGCTGTCCCTTAGGATTCGCTGTTTCCATACCAAATGGAAATGGCACTTTCTGGTCTTCCACCAGGTCCCCCCTCCTCACTCATCGTCATCATCCTCGTCTTCCTCCCCGTCCGAGAGCGATGCACAGGGGCGGATCTGCCGGTAACGATCCAGCCACTTCTCCACCATCTGTGTCACCAGCGGGTGGTTTCGCCGACGGGAGCTCTTCTGCATAGCAACCAGAACTCCACCTTCGGTGACACAGCAGTCCAGCCACTCTCGCAGCAGCTTCTCCTGCTGCTCCTCATTTCCAATCTGCAGGGGGTAAAAGAAATAGGAGGAAAAAAAATAAAACAAACATTACATGAGGACATTCTATCTGGGTGATGTTGGACAATCAACCATGTTCTCCCCACTCTGGAATCCCAGCCCACCCATAAATCAGTCCCTTGAGTTCGCTAGTAAAGCAAACTGACTTTTTTTTAAATTGCAACACGTCATTTAATAATGTTTAATAGGTATTAATCTTTACCTCTTGGGCAGATAAAAAGTGTATGTGCAGTAGCTTCCTCTCACTGTCGACTAATGGTAAGAAGGTAACTGTAACATCGTCGTCGGTGTTTAAATTGGCGCCAGCACCTCGATTGTCGTAACCGTCGTTCTCCATTGCGACAAGTGCGGAGAAGTGGCCCCTTGTGTAGCCCAGAGCAATTGGACTTTTCCAGCAGAAGCTCTGTTCCCACAACAAAGGCAAATACACACCTACAGAAAAAAACTGGCATGTTAAGATCAGGATATGATCTGTTCTGGACATTGCCAGCCTAAAGCAAAAATGACTTGTGTAGGCCAAAAAGCAAACAATCATTGAATTTTACTTGAATAAAAAAAAAAAAAAAAGCTTTAGGGTCAATGACATTCTGTTTAACATTTCCAATCAAAACTGTCTGACTGGCACCTAGAACACACATTCTGGTAACTATTTAAACAAAGAAAACTGAAGAGTGAGCTAAATAAAATAACTTTCAAAGTAAATTCAATGCACAGACAAGGGTAACCATCCATACAAATCCTGAAGTCAAATCAAATACTTCCATCACTATTAATAGTATGTGCACAATAAATCAGCAGTAAACATAGTCCACCATGGACCTCGTGAAATGTACTGTATTTATATTAAAGTTTATCCACTGTGCTAAATTATAACACATTTTACATAGTTAGGATTTTGAGCTAGCAGTCTTTGCATATGCAAATACAGAAACCTTGGCTGGTATATCCGGTTACATATAAAACTGGACATTTGTGTGTCTGAACAAACAAATCATTCCATGTTAAAACACCAGAGGATAGGGAATGGTACTACTTTACATGGGTAATAGAACACTTTTTTTTATTATTTATTTTTTTTTTTTTTATTTCAATAATCAAGGAGTCACTGATGACAACCAAGGGCCGAAGTTCCAAGTAGGTGATGTCTTTCCTCACAAACTCCAGTGGTTACGCTAAAGATACTAGCCGACTCATTGCAGTGATTGGACATGCCCGTTGAACATCCTAGTGGCAGACACAGGCTTTGTACAAGCTGGCCTTCGACTTAGGGAAAATAAGTTAGCTTTCGAACATGATGCAGTACTGTACATTAACTTACTAAACCACCTATGACACTGATCGGAGATGTTGAAAGTTGCACCTTTTCTAAAACATCCTAAAACCTGTAGCTTAAGCATACCCTTAAAACAAACTTTCCTGTATAAAAATAGCCACCCCACACATGTCTAAATATTACAGTTTTGGGCATAAAGCATCTTACCTTGAAAACGTGTGTAGCCTAATGTCTCCCCACGGAAACTTTTGTAATACTTTACTCCATAAACTATGATTGGTCTACGAAGGATGTGCGCAAGAACAAAAATATGTGTCTGTTCCAAGCTGGCTCCAGGCTTTAAGAAACAAAAAACATTTGTAAAAAAAGTTTAAACACAAAATACTTTAGCATTCTCACTTCTAGGGTGCTTTAAAAATAAAATAACTAAAAAAACATGCATTACCAAGAAAAGACATAATGTCCACATCTCTCCAAGTAATCCCACATCATGTATTTCAATAAAATCACTAGTTTCCAGATCAGTGTAACTAAAACTGCCCCAATGATATTTCAGACATTGGCAGCAATGATTGTAAATGCATCATAAATTTGTTTTTAAAAACACACTAATACTGAAACTAAAATATCTATAACTTCAAAACGTTCAATCAGAATTCTGAGATTAAATTTAAGGAACTCAGTCCAGTAGACAAAAGTTGCGTGTACGTCAAGTTTCTTCTAAGCTTTAAAATAAAAACACTTCTTATAAAATCTGGCAACACATTTTGGTAGCACACCTGGTAACAGGACCCATGTGTATGCAAAGCTTGGATGCATTCAACATTTCTGAATATCCTGGACCATTTACATCTGTGATGAATACATTTCCACCAATTTGAATGCAACAGCGTTCAATTACACACAATTAAAGGTACTGCATCAATAGATATTATTATAGAGGTTAAATGCTTTACAACACTGCTGAAGCCATCCAGCCAAATGAAGTATTAATAAAATGCTTTGAGCCAAGTTGATTCTGTAAAGAGAAACGTATCCAGGTCACATCTGAAAGAACTTTAGATAAATCCTGTGTTGCTGAAAATCAGTGCAATAGAAAGTGCACATTGCAAAAGTACAGCCAATGTAACCACACACACACACACACACACACACCACACCCTTACCTGACTAGCAAGAGAGAGTATAAACGCCCAGTCTTCCTGCCACTGCTCTTCCCGTAAAGAGAAATGCAAGCCAAAGCTTTGAGAATACCAGGACTCCCACTCCTTCCAGCGTGAGTAGAACCTATAAATGTTTTAAAATGTTTATAAACATTTTTTTAATGACTCAGTAGGGACATTTCACACTAAGTTAATTATACCTTGGAACAAGCTTTGAAGCTACATTAAAGTTATCTGTCCAGGCCGTTCACCACAAGGAAGTCAAAGGTCATCAAAACCAACAGTAACCCAAAAAACACAAGGTGGCATTCCCCCCCCGCCCCCCCCCCCCCGCCCCCCCCATTATCCAACTATGGGCTTGTCAATGGCTAGGGCATCTGTATGTGTTACGAGTATCTGTTATACATACCTACTCCTACAAAGAATAGGAATTTAATGAAATTGAAATGGAAAAGGTCTTACCAATGTGAACAGTCATGTAAGCTATCATGGAGGGCTTTCCTCAGAACCGAGTCCTTGTCGTAAATGCCCCATGTAGCTTGTAATACAGAATCTAGCAGGCAGTCCCCAGCTGTGCGATTCCAAAGGGCATACAGCCGGCTATCCAGTCGTGTTCCGAGCTCCAATGACCAGTTTATAATAGGGGACTCTTCTTCCAGTTCTGACAAAAAAAAAAAAAAAAAAAAAAGTCATTTCACAAAATTGATACCACAAGACCCAAGACATACATCTCATACCCAAGTTTCACATATACTGTATAGAGGCATACAATTATGGCAGTCTGGCTCTGGTAGAGGCATGCATGAAAAGCTTACTTTTTTATAGTCTAAATGTCATGTATTCCATGATGAGCTGAAGGAGTTCAGCTTTCTTTATTTAGAACAGATAAATGGATTGTCAGACACTCAAGAGATTTAAAGGAGACCGGCGAGGGTGGAAAAAATACAAACCACCTCCCCTCAAGAGGAAAAGTCATTTAGCAAATGGAGAGAAACTCCTTACATGCTCCAAAACTTAATTAACCTATTTAAAATAGGAATATATATTGCATATACAAATCGGTAGACTTTCATTTCATCTTAAATATTCTGTAATATTCCTTTCTACATTACCAGACTCATCATGTCACAGTGCCAGTGGAGAGTGCCAAATTAAGTGGCTGATTTGTTTGTGTGTGTGTGTGTGTGTGGTTTTTAAAAAAAAAAAAAAAAAAAAAAAAAAAAAAAATTATCTGGCATTACATGGTAAAGAAACATGCTTAGGTTAACAGAAAAACTGAGAAGCAAAAAATACAGCCGATTGTAGGATACTGGTCAAGTCAACTGCTTGTGTCTTAAATGTATCCATGTACATAATTATCCAAAATGATTTACAACCCCACTGCATTACAATGACAATATGCAGAAATAAAAGATTGATTTTTACCTTTTTGCACATCCCTGTCTAGCACCTCATCAAATAACTTCTCTTGGACAGAAGGCGGCAGATCCTCTATATCTGAAAAGAGATTGCAAAAATGTATTTATTAAATAAAATATACGTTTTTGTTAGGATTACTTTATTAAAACAGTTTAGTCAGTAAACTTATAATTTCAGCAAAATATTTCAATGTGTTCCAGCAATGTTTTGAACAGTAACCCCAAATGTCAACACAAGCCATCTTAAATAAAGATGTAATAAATTAAATACTATACCATGTAAAACAAAACAATTGTTGCAGGGTTTTAAAGGAAAGATTTGGACCACAACAGTATTTACACAACGTGTCTAATTGAGTAATCGATATGCAGAATCCAATTCCCAATTTTAGTACTCAAAACAACCAGTAATTTCTAACATACCTGCAGGTAAAGTGAAGGTGACAAGGTCAGTGAGAAAGTAACAGGCAAAGTCTCCCTTGCGTTGATGGAGGGATGCAGCAATCTCACGGCGGATCTGTTCTGTAAGCTCCAGGCACACCATTGCAGGGATGCATTTTGCAGCTTGTTGTGATACCTGCAACACAAGTCACCAAAGGTCTTACTAGCCAAAAATGAAAACATCTGACCAACACACACCCTGGCAGCGATAAGTGGGGAAAAGGGAATTTAAAATTGAAACAATTATTCAATGAAGGACTATATGTACAGTTAAAAAGAAAACAAATGTCAACAGCAATTTACTGGAACCTCGTGTCACCCTCAACCCTTCCCTCGACTACTCTGAGCACATCTCTACGCTGCACGCTCCTGTCACTTCTTCCTCAGCAACATACGCAGAAATCGCCCTTTCCTCACCGACTACTGCACCAAGCTCCTAGTTCTGGCCCTGACGCTGCAACTGCCTCCTGTCTGCTACAGCACATCCAAAACTCTGCTGCTCATCTTGTCTTTTCCCTTCCTCGTTTCTCCCACACTAAACCGCTGCTCCGCTCTCTGCACTGGCTCACTAACGCTGCTCGAATCCGATTCAAAACTCTTGTACTCGCCTATCACTGTCTTGACCTTTCTGCTACCTATCATTTCTCCCTACACCCCGTCTTGCCCCCTTTGCTCCTCCACCACTGGCAGATTAGCTGTACCCCCCGCCTCCACAGTCTCCACCCTTGCCCCACAGTGGAGGAACAACCTACCCATGGATATCAGGACTGCTCAGTTCCTGACCACCTTCCGGTGCCTCCTCAACACACACCCGCATTCTACTACTGCTCTTAATTCTAACTACTTCCTGTCTCTTGTATTTAATTTTAATCGTAGGTACATTGCTCTTATTTAAAATCATTCTCATCCATTTATTAAACTTACTACTCTTACTTGACTTGTATAAGCACATTTTTACTGTAAGTTAACTGTTCTTCGTTGAACCCGCTCTTAAATGTAAATATTCACTGTATTCTTTATTTTGCTATTTTAATTTGATCTTATTTGCTACTGATTTTATTGTACTTTAACTGCTCATCTGTAAATGTGATATTTTGTAATGTGATAAGGGGTGTCTGCTAAAAAATAAACATTATAATTTATAATAAAGAAGGAAAGCAGACTTTATAGTTGATATATTGGAACAATGCCAGACTACAACAAGGAATGGAATGTCAAAGCCTGGTTAACTGTTCATTATTTTACCCCTTCTCCTGAGCACAATAGGGGTCAAATGATCCACAGGAAAATTAAAAGTTTTTGTGTGGGGGTGTGGGGGAGTAGACCACAGAAAAGGGCTACTGCAACTCGGTCAAGATCTCGAGCAGATTTGAAGCAGGGATTTAAACTCCTGACAAACTCCTCTTGCATGTAGTCAGCACAACAGAGAATTGAGATAACCAGGCCATATTCTTACAGTAAACGTGAGTGGAGTTGTAATCACAGAGGGCAAAAACTACAATTAAACTCATGAGGTCATCAGATCTTAAAACCTTACACTACTTTCTTTGGAGACACTTAAGCATAAAATCTTAATTGATCTGAAGTGTGATATACTGGAGCGGGGTTCCCTGCCAACCTCCACCCTATGTGTGTATTTATTTTACTTGATTAATTGCAGTTTCTGCCCTGCTAAAATCCTACAGCTTGTAGCAATCAACTACTTTGTGTATACCATGGCACCTGAGGCCTTCTAATCAAAATCCTGAAACTCAGACCTCCTTAAGACCATACGATCATGACCCAGCAGAGTAAATAAACGAACAAAGAAAGCTGTGATTTGTGTAATCCATTACTGAATGTCCTGTAGAGACCAGGCCGCTCTAGCATAAACATGGACTGCTATTCTTGTAATTATAAATCATTTAAGAGAAAGCAACTAATCAATGCCAAGCGTTTGTCAAAATTCTAGTACATCTTAACCTGTGTTGCGTTTAGGATGGCTCTTCTAGGATAAATCATTTCACAGTTTGAGCACCCAGAAAGAAACCACACAAAAGTAGAAAAAAGTGTTAAAAAAACAAGTTTAATTACAATTTTATAAGTTGATGTAAAAGTGTAAATAGCAGACAGATGCCAGGGATATGGCCTTAAGTCTTAAAGCTATAACTGGAGATCTTGTTCTAACAATTACACCTTACAGGATAATGCAAAGAAAACAACATTACTTCTCTTATGTTTCACCAGATGTTCCTGGGACATGTACCAATGACATAAAAAGTTCACAAATGATACATTTCCATCCACAATTAGAAAACACAGAGGTAGGATACTGTATGCTGCAATATGATCCGAAACTTACTTTATTTTGTATTACTACATGTCTTGGTTGCAGCAACTTACCTCTGTCAGTAAAATTGCCAGCATGTCCTGACGCTGAAAGCGGATAGCTAGATGTACCAGAGTGTAACCATCATCAAAAGCAGAAGGACGATTTAACAGACGAACTTCATCAGCTGTGAGCTGCCGTGCAAGATCACCTCCTGATGACTTGTAGGCCTCTATTGCTGCCAAGTCCCCCTCCACAACACCTAACAGAATGTGTAGAAAATACATTAACAAAAATGACCTTTTCATGCAGGAGAGCACATTCATTAATCTATAAAGAGAAGATACACTTAAAATTAGTACCAGAATCTAGTTTTAATTTTAAATTAAAATGTTCTCAATTTAAAAAAAAAAAGTTATGAAGCATGATAGTTTTAGTAATAGCTTCCTGGTTCTTCTATGGCATTATCTAAACCCAGTGTTAGAATGAGCGTGCACTGTTCCACTTTTCTGTTGCTGTACAGTACCTCACTGAGGAAACTTCTGACCCATGTGATCCAACACAGAGAGAGAATCCCCATCATACTGTGTCACTGTCTGAAACAGGATTAAAATGCACTACTGCAAAAACTATCACAGAAACAATAACATTTGTACTTTCCACACCCCTTTCTAGAACAATCATACACAGACCTAGTGTACAAAGCCTTGTTTTGTTAACCAACAAGGATTCATATACACCTCAATGTAAATAACTGGTACCAACCAACAAAGTTCAAGGAAAATTCACATTGGTATAGCAACTGCATTATAGGACTTCTAAACAGGATCCAATTTCAGTTTGTTACTTTCTAATTTATACTGCATCTATAGAGCAAAACAGCTAACTACTGTACATGTAAGTGTTTTATTATTTAGTTTACAACCATGCAAAATTAGGATAGGATATATCATCAACAAAGTAAAAGCATATAGGTCTACTCAGATAAACTTGACTTTAAATCTGAAACCGTATGTAACAAATACCTGCCCCTCTCCTACTTAAGACTTAAGAGCAATCTCCTGAACTCTTATTTTTATTTTTGTGGATCAGTAATATATCCCAGTTTTCCTCGCCGTAGGTTGAATAACGGTACAAGAACCCAGGGATGCAGGCTGGAATCTCTCTGCCCTCAAACTTCCACCCAAACCATGCAGTTTGAGTAAGCCCACACAACCAATATTCACCATATGCTGATCATAAATATAACTTAGTATTATGTATTATGTCCATGTAAATCACCAAGACCTAGAATCCAATACTCAAGAACTTTGAGCCAAGGAACGATCATTCTGGCAAGCTGCCCAACACACAAACACAGATCCTTCTGAGAAAAATAACCATCAGAAGGAAAAAAGATTTGTACTTACAGACAAACAGTAACATAGATAATAAGAATGTCAAGATGTTTTGCAACCAAGATAAGCATGGGCTGCCAGGAGAATCCTAAACACCCAAACATAGTGTGCCTGGTTTCAGACTGGCAACACCCACACACTGTGTACAAATAGCATCAGGTTACTAATTCAGACATTTCACATTTGTATAAGTCTTAGCATTGCACAACTTGGATATCTTGCTTGTTATATTATTCTGCTTATTTCTGATTGTAGCATCAACGATGACAAAATACTTTGAACAGGGGTTTGATTGGGGTTATATGGATAATAAATGCCCCATAGTTTCCTAAAAACATTACAACTGCACTTGACAGCTTGCAGACCACACAATTAAACTAATAGGGCAAGACAGGAAAAAAAATTCAGTCCCAAAAATAGAAAAACCCTTCATCCAAATTACAAGTGGCAGAAAACTATTCTGGCAACATGCCTATTACAGTAGGTTACATGTTAAGGAACTGCTGAATGATGTGCCAGGAGTGTGTGTGGGGGGGGGATGGTGGGGGGCGGTGGGTGCTTGATTTAATACTGGTGCTATGCGGAACTTCTGAAGTAGATGGTCATCGGACAGAAACTGGTGGCATACGCTTTTCTGGTTAACAAATGAAAGATTAGGTAGTCGTGGGAACTTCTACAAATTGAGTATTCAAATTCTAGTCAAATGACCAAACCTATGTTATTGATTTTCCTTTTACAATTATGCTGGCCTGTATAACTATATAAAACCAGAAAAATATGTACTACAGGCAGGGAATAAACAATAAACAAAGTAAGGTAAAGCTGCAGTAGTGGGGGTGTGCGGGGGAGTGAGTGATGGGGAGTGATGAACATGCTGAACTCCCTCAACTCATGATTTCCACAGGTAGATTTGTGCCAGTGTTTTCTGCCAGTTGCTTTACAAATTAATCAAGTGCATTGAATCAAGTGCTTGAATAATCATTTTATTTGGAGCACTCAGCTACTAGAACTCACCTAGAAAAAGAGCAAACCACAGTACTAAAAAGAGTACTCTTTGTAATGTACACTGAAGAGCTGAAAAATAAGCTTTGGGGTTTATTGCAATTACTGGTTTCAATTTGTTTTTCTACCTGGAAACCTGAGGCAGCAACGTGGGATGAAATTCAGTTGGATTTAATGGAAAACAGCATCTCCTGATAGTTCTGTACTTGTAAGGGATTTATGAGAACTTGAATTATTTGTTGCAAAATATATTGCTTCGGTGCTTTCCACTGTAAGGTTCATAATGAAAGCGCTAAAGAATGAATGTAGTGCTCTCAAGGTCAGATAAGGCAAACGCAAATACAATGTAGGAGACACTCATCCTTCAGTTCCTGACCAATAAACCATTAGCTTAATTAGCTTTCCGTTCTCACCCTACAGGCACACACAGACAGTAAATTTGACCTCTCTGATCGGAGACTGTCGTCTCCATGAATTGTTGATTTTAGATAGACTCACGCCCATGTGGAAATGGCTAGGTCAACCCCCTCCCCCCACCAAAAAAAAAAAAAAAAAGACTGCCAGTTAGAATCCTAAATTTAATAACATTTGAAGACCATCCTGTCTAATTTAGTTTAAGTTTAAGGTAATGTCAATGTTAGTGAATAAATTAAAACTAATTAACATAACCCCCTACACTAGAAAGGTTAAAAAAAAAAAAAACTAATATCATTTTGGACAAACTGGATTAAAACACTGGTATCTTGGGCAAACAATGTGGCAGGAGAATACTGTACCTTCACCCACCCAGTGTAATGGGAAGCCTGACCTTGACATCTCGTAGGATGGCAGTGGCCAGCAGGCACAAGATTGGGAGGATATAAAAATCTAGATAAAAATACTATACCATACTGAAACAACTCCATAATGGAAAGACCAAAACATTTAATGTGTCCTCAAATAACTGAGTAGAACGAAGGTCAGCATTCAGTGTTTTCTGTACATCTGTTTATTTTTGACATGTGCACATATTAAAAGTTATTTTTAGTCCAGATTGCCTATCTCGGCACGTACAGCTTGCACCGTTTACAAAACAAAGTTGCCACTAAGCAGCCAACCAAAGATCTAGGCTTCAGCTCACACATCTTCTTTCAATACACTTTACAGTAGTTCTACATTAATTGCAAATGTAGCATAAATACCCGCAGTATGAAAATAGTACTTATTGTCACCCCAGAGAAGTTAAAGATGCTGATGAAATCTTGTTCCTACAACAGCTGATTACGTAATCCCTGCAGTCATCATAAGACAGTCTTAGTATCAAAGAAGCCATTGTATTTATATATAAAAAAAATAACAAAATGCCATGTTTTATTTTTATTTTAAAGTGACTTACCTGCACAAGCATTGAGAAAAAGCCAGTCTGTCTTTCTCATTCTGTTTTTTATTTGTTTTAGTTTTTTAAAGTCAATTGCCAATTCTTCTTTGCTGCCACCTGCCCCAGCCGCCAGCTCAATCCGCTGAAAGTCCATTTTAACCTTTGAATCCCTCTTGCAGGTGGGGGGTGACCGTCGTTGGCCTCCGCTGCAGCTACTTCTCCACCTCGCCCGGTCCTGCTCATTAATGACTGAGGAGGGGTCCTCAGAGTCTGCCAGTTCGATTGCTTCAGTGTTGTTAGGCTTAGGGTGATCACACACAACACACTTCATGGTCTTGGGCCAATTTTGATAGGTGCAAGCTGTACAAGTCCAATGCTGCACTCGTGTGATCAGTCTGTTCCTGTCATTGTATTCCTCACAGGGGTCAACGGGAGAGGGAGCTGGCCTGGAACCTGCACCTGAGGACTGGGGGGAATCTGTAGGGCTTCTGGTCCAACGCTGACACAAGCACTGGGTACACCTTATTGCACGGGGCCAGTTTAGGTATGTGCAAATATGGCATGACCATTTACTGGGGCTTTCTATGCTGTTGGACGTCTTAACTCTGGGCCTAGCACTGGAGTCCGGGCAAATTAAAAGGCTGCTCCCGCCTTCTGTGCTCGTGGGATCCCACTCCCTGCTGCCATCGACACTGGGACTGCTTTTAAAGGGTTCTTCTGTGATGATGGTGGCGCTGGGTCTCTGTGCACGACACATCGTACATTTGATTGCGGACGGCCAGTTTTCATACGTACAGTACTCACAGGCCCACTTTAATCCAAGTTCAGTCATTGTTGGTTACTCTCTCAGGCACCTAGCAGATTTAATAAATAAATAAATAAATAAATAAATAAATAAATAAAAATACTCTATTCTATTGGACTGATAACTGAAATATTGGACAAAAATGTTAGTAACGTGAAAGATCGAAAACTCAACTAAGTCAAAAGAACTTTGAAATCAAATGCAAATTAATAACTCTGACAAAGATTTCACATTTGTAAAAACAGAGATGCATTTTAAACAAAAAATCTACTCAAGAGCACAAGATACAAAAACACAAGATACAAAAATACACTACACCAGCAATCTTGGGAATTTGCTGTGTAGTGTATTATTGATACAGGGCAAATGAAAGTGGCCTATAAATAATAATAATAAACAGCTGGGTACCTTGCTAATACAAAATGAATTGTGTCACTGTCAACATTGTCTAATAACCCAATAGCAATTTAAAAGTTAAACATTGAGTGTAATTACAGGTGATCACATCAATTCCTTGCTATAGTTTTGTACAGTATTTACATTTTTTTTTAATGCAAGTACAATAGCAAGGACAAAAATAAAATCGGGGTTGAAAACTGGGGCAATCCCAGTTTTTCTGGGGCATCTGTTAACTCAGGAAATGTACATTTGCACCATAGAAGAACATTTCTTGCCATCATATTTACAATTTTCATTATTCTTGATTTTATTTGTTTTTAAGTATGTTTCATGTCGAAATAGATGTTATTCTGAAAGTTATCGGCTACTCTTGCAATTACGTTGTGAATACAAAGTCATTACAAGTCATTACAATGTTGGCACGACTAGGTCCAATTGTAAAATAACCAGACCACTACGAAATATGTAGGTCAGTTACATTTATTTATAACATACTATTTTCTCTGTACTGGTCAAAATCAGTACATGTACTCAATATTTTTAACATGTACTAAACATATTTTTGACCCAAATGGCCTTCCAAAGGGGGTCCTGTATTGTACTGCAAAACTTGCTGTTACAATTCAGGAGGACTAAGGCTAAATAAGACAGTCAAGATACCCCCACCCCCAAATATTTAATAAAACAACTCTAATTTGATGCAAATACTACATCAAAATCATTTTTCAGGACACATACTAATCTGCCTTTATTTTATATAGGACAGTAAATGGCTACTGCACATAGGTCTATTGCTAAATTTACATTTACAAATGAAGGTAAATTAAAGCGTGTATCCTGCAGCTACCAAGCAGATGCCAAAGCTGAAACACTACCCAGTCCTTAAACTTTAATCGGTCAGGTGCCAAGGTTTCTGACAAGATGTGCTGTGCAAAGAACTGATACGAGCATAACAGAGAGCTATTTACCAATCAGAGACAACAAATTAAATTACAACTAATCTGCTGCGTACAGTCCTGTAACGTACACACATTTTCAACAGCTCTTCATTTGATTTGCACATTTCAATTTGCAGTTTAAAACAGCAGTGTGTTGGTAATGGTAAAGGAAACTGTATAAATAGTTTTCAAATGATCTTAACCTAAAGCCTAACTTTCTAAATTGATTCTTAGTTCTAACTAGAATGCAGAGCGAGTTAATAATTTAGCTTGAAAGAAATACAGCACAGTATATCTACAGTTTAGACTGCATTTCGGTTTCTAGCGTTTTTATCCCGGATCTCTCAAGTGTAAACTAACAGTGTGCTGCTATATGGAGAGAGGTTTTTAATTTGGGTAGCAAGCAAAGCAAAAGCTTTTTCGGGCTAATTAAGGAAATCCGTTCTTACTCAAACTTTTGCCAGCAAAAGAGAATGACCAATAAAAGTAAACCTTCACAGAGGCTGTTGCAAGATATGGTACTTTAGCACTACTGCTTTAAAAACAGTTGTGAGAATTCTGCCACAAATGTCAAACTTAATAAAAATCACTTTGTCATCCTTGTTTTGTCAGCCTCTCGCAGCTGTGAACTTACATGCATCCCGTTACAGAACATATCAATTTGTACTACAGCATCTATGCAATATGGGCAATAACTTAATTTAATGGATGAAAAGAAGGATATGTACGTTCTGTCTACAAAGCAAAGTTAACTTTCAGTTGACATGCATTAGCTGGCAAACACTGGGGTGGGCAATTCCAGTCCTGGATGGCTGGTGTCCCTCCTGGTGTTGGTTCCAACTTATCAATTAAGCTTCTAATAAGCACTTAATTGGTCCAATTAAGTAATTTAGGGTACAGTTAGAACAAAAAACCAAGAGGGACACCGGCCCTCCAGGACTGGAATTGCCCACCCCTAGTGTACACTGCACAACTAAATATTGTTTGCATAACTATTCTCTCTCTCACACACACACACACACATATATATATATATATATGAGAGAGAATTTGCTGCTACTGTAAGGCTAAATGTCAAACAGTGATATCAGTGAGGGAGGGAGTCAGATTCAATCACACTGCAACATTCTTCACGTTTTCAGTTTGCTTACAGGACAGACAATTGGAAAGGACTGTTAAACAAAACAAAAATTGCATATGCATATAACATGAAGCAAATATAATTCCTTTGTATCTGTGTACACACAACACACACATGTGGGAAAAGTTGATGACAAACTTACCAAAGAGGTGACATATTTGCAGTAGACTATTAAGTCCACCTTACACAGTACCCAAGGGCCACACTGCAGTGCAAAATGTACTATTAACAGACACCCTTTAAAGTCTTTATAATTTATAAATCTCTTAAGTCTTTTAATGTTTTATGCAGCTCTGTCAGTAAAGAGCTTGAAAAGGGATACAGTTTCTAAAGGAACTGAAAAATGATAGGTACTGTATGAAGTATGAGGGACAAAAGAACTTTGTACTTGAATGCCAAAATGTTTTTTGCAGTAACTCTGTGAAACTTGAAAGAGAATATGAACTCATATTAAAATAAAAAAAACACGTCACATTTTTAAATGATAAAGGCGACTCATACTCATTCGTTTTTTTCCTCCCATCATATACCACACCACACTTTAATGTAATTGGCACTTAAGAACCTTAACATCTGAATCATACAAATGAGTCAATAATTATCAATAGTAGAAATAAAAGGATTACCAATAAATGCCTGCATTTAAATGTTTTAATGAAATGATTCGATAACGTAAGTGTTTTATTATGAACTGCCTACCCTTAATACTGGCTCCTAAGAATGGAATTGCGGAAACACACAAAAAAAAAAAAACACCATTTACTTCCTTCAATTATTAAAACACTAGTTGAAGAGGCTTGCACTCTCATTGTACCACTACACTAATTACACAGATTGTGCAAGTACATCACTGAATGGGAGAATTATTACTATTAAACCAGCCCCCATCACACAAGAGTATTAGAACTGCACTTTCTCCAAAGAAGCTCAACCTGTGTGTCAATCTGTGTGGTACAGTATCACACTGCACGGCAGTGAGGTGACATGGTTACCACCAGAATATTATTATTAATAATATAACAACACGCTGTCCCGTTCAGGCGCACAGTTGGTCGAAAATAAATTACAAATGTAGCGCTTGTTAAAATGTAATGCATTAACTAAGACAATTGACTACTTGTACAGTATGTTCGCAACAGATTATTACCCTTCCTTTAGCCTTACCTTTCCCTGTGTTTATATTTTTCTCTCTCTGCCCAAAGCTGAAGAACAACAACAACTCTGCTCCAGGCTGCCCCAGTATCCGACCTCTGCAGGCTTTTCCAAATCCTATTTCACTCCTTCGTTATTTTCGAACCCCTTCTTTATTTACATGGTTCCCCGTCCCGCCCTGAACTCACAAACCCAGCGGCTCGACCCACTTAAAAAAAAAAACCCGTATCAGCCGTCTTCTTCCAATTTCAAACCATTTTAATCCCCATTTCCAAAACAATCTTTCAGCCTGTCTCTAATGGCGCCGACAACCAGAACTGAGAAGCCAAAATAAACCACTATAGTGGGGAGGGACGGTGTAATACGTCACGCGTCACAGATCCATTTTGCTGAAGCTGATTGGACAGTCCTTTTTTTCCTATCAGGAGCGACGTCTTTCGTTGCTCATGTCAAATAGTTTTTTTTCCAAAGGTGAGAACTTTAGGAAACTGCATCCTTGCGTTTACCATGTTGGTACCAAAAAGTCTATAACATACATGGTTCTCACGCTCAGTTTGAGCCACAATGGCGTCAGTTTCTCGAGCCTGCTGTATAAACCTGGCTTCACAGATGCCTCGGTGATGTCATCAGTTAGAAACTGCTGCAGTCGAGGGCCTGCAGAGAAATAAATAAATAAATAAATAGACTTTTGCATGTACTCAAAGCTTTTGAGGTGTAACCGCTTCAAGTGTTCCAGTTTTTTTTAACGTTCAAGGAAAAACTCACTCCTGACGAGTGGCATAACACATTGTAACCTTGATGGTACAAGCAACACATTTTAGTTCTTGCATGATGGTCTATTTGGCACAAGGAGATCACTTTTTAGGGGAATATGTTTTGTTCACATTGGAATAAACAGACCAAGAGTCGTCTGTTACCATTTTTCTTACATCTTTATGTGTATTGCTGCAAACAGAATGAAAAATGGACCCCATAAATTTGTTGCAATCAGTACTGATCACAACATAGCCTATATCTATAAGAATATGCCTGTATGTTAATCTTAATGTATGTTACTTACATATCCACTTAAAATCATGTGTCAAAGTAGTTTTTCTTACTGTTTTCTTTATTTTTTCTAAATACCTTATGCTATTTGTTTTAAATCAGTTTAATAATGCAATAACATGGTGACCTCATAGTTACTGTGATGTGGTTGTTTTCAGTGAAAGAACTGACCATTATGGACCATTTTTCCTTTTGGTTGCTAGGGTTCTGGGTTTAATTCTGTTGTTGTTCAAGGGTAGGCCTTAAAAAATAACTGAGTAAATGTGGGTCTGTGACTGCTTGCTCCCCACTCGACAGGGCAGCTGGTGTGTATTAAATTGCAAAAATGTCACATCTGGTAGCAGTAAAAGTCATCAGTAAGAGGAAATACAGGTTTAATCTGGATTAATACATATCTTTCTTTGTCTGTGATGACAAGAGTAAAAGACTTGGGTTTAGTGTTAGTAAATGACCAGAATTTACATTTAGAAGTACTGTGGCTTTTTGTAAATGCCACTGGTAATATATCTCCTTTTGGGGCAAACAACAGTTTGACAGACTCGTCTCTAATTACCAGTCAACCTTTATCTACTGACAGGCCTTATTAATTCCAAATGCAGTTCTATATTTAACAGCTTTATTCAAGACCACAGGCAACAGAATACTAATGAAAGAATAATTGCAGATGTAGCACTCAGTCAAAATACTATATATGGGTGTATCAATGGCAAAACTCTTTTCAAGACCAGTTTTCTGTGGCATCAAGGCATACTTGTCATACTCACAATTGCATCTAATGATCTCTTTTTTCAAAAGACTACACCATTTATAATCCATATCTGATTGGTTTGTCATTTGGTTCACATCATATTATTGGCATAATTAGACAACATGTACCTCATTTCAGAATTCTTATTGCATTGTATAATAAAAATAATATTAAGTTCCTAAGTCCTGTGGTAGAAACCTGATGGTGGAGTTCACACTGAGCATGGTTTAGTGTATGTTCTTGGTGTTACTGTTTAATAGTATGAATGCCCTCTGTATTATCAAAAGTGATATAATCTAGTATGTAGGACTGTTTTAAATGCTTCTGACGAAGTTCACACTGTTCATACAAAATTAAAAACTGGCTTATCTAGTCCTTTCATTGTTTAATATTGTATGAAAAAAATGACTGCAGTTAAATGGGTTTTAGCATCTTTTATATCAGTTTTACTACAACAAAACACCATGTTGTTGTAAAGTAATGCAAAATGTATAAACATTTTAGGCCCCCACCAGGGCTGTATTAAGGGACGGGCCTACTGGGCCCAGGCCCAGGGATCCCAGAAAACTAGGGGCCTCTTAATTATGATCATGCATATTTAATCTCCATTTGTTTTATTTACAAAGCCTGTATATGTGTGTATATGTATCACTGTAAGAGCAGTAAAATACTGTTCACCATTTTGCATTTTTATTTAACGCTTGACACACTTCTCCCTCAAAAATGGTTTGAGTGTTTTTTACATGCGACCTGTCTGTTTTTAGTGAAACACCAATGAACTTGAACCACAGCATGAATATGTAAATTAATGTACTACCGCTGTGTGCTTGTGGTTACCAACCGTCGCTACTGAAGTGAAAGAAAAGAAAAATGTTTAAAATAAAACATTGCCCTACGAATTTATCTCAACTACCCGTGACAAACTGTGAAGGACAGCGGTCGTTTTCGAAGATGGCTAGAATAAAAAACAAACTGATATCCACCATGCAGCACAGCCGCTTGAATGCTTTGTCCCTCCTGGCAATCAAATCAGAATTGGTACAAGAAATGAACGTTGACGACCTAATATCTGACTTCAGTTTGCTTAAAGTTAGGAAGCAAACACTTGCATAAAAAGGCAAGATTTCTAATATATTGCATTTAAATTCAGAAAAATGCCCATAGTTATTTGTGTTCTATTCACCAATCAGACACACTAGCCATGTTACCTTACTAGTTATTGTGTAGATACTGTATTTCATAGTTTGTGTTTAAAATTATTTGCTTTATCTCTACAACTTATTGTTTGCTGTTACGTCTTTATCAAAAACAAAAATGTATATCATTAATTTATTTCAAAAACGTAAAGAATAAGCCTCCTTGGGTCAGTTTTCAGAACACAAAGGTTGTTCGTATGAAACATTACATTTATTTGAAATACCATACACACTGTATCGGTTCTCTGGAGGTAGCTGTTTCGATACCAAAGCCTACTGTATTTTTGCTTTTCTGTAAAATAGTTTTGGAGAAGAACTTGTCAACAAAAAGCTGGGTAGTAATTTTAGCCGATTGATCATTAATTCTGCTTTAGTGAATACTATTCTCGCTCCGCAGTGGTGGAATGACCTTCCTACAGATGTCAGGACTGCCCAGTCCCTGACCACATTCCGGCGCCTCCTTAAGACTCACCTCTTCAAAGAGCACCTGTAGAACTCCTCTGTTTGTATCCTGGGACACTATCACCCTTCATGTAAATGTGCTTTATTTTGCTCTTATCAGCCCCTATTTTACTGCATTTAATCCTGTACTTCAGAATACTGTAATCTGCCAAGTTTTTAACCTGTAGTACCTTGTATTTAATCACATCCTGATGTAACTATCACTATTTAATCATATCCTGATGTAACTATCACTATTACCTGCTGTATTATTGAATTGTGGTTTGTCAGACTTGTACTTTACTTGAACAAAAGTTATTGTATTTCTTGCTCTTATTGTATTACTTGTATTGTAACGCTTGAAATGTTTTTGCTTACGATTGTAAGTCGCCCTGGATAAGGGCGTCTGCTAAGAAATAAATAATAATAATAATAATTCTATCTATTTCCCACTATGATGTGGCTTCAGCCTGCAGTCCCTGCTCAATTCTTCTGTTTCTGCTCCCTGTACAGCGCACCCATGTATTTTTTGTTTTCTATCTGCGCTTGCCTTGAATTGATATCTGTAGCGCGGTATTGAGCAGGCAGTAATTCTGTAGCTAACCCTAATTCTTAATGTCTGGCTATGGTGCGTGTGTTGATCCCGCCTTATTCTGTTAATTATTTCCGTTGTTAATTCTGTAAATGGCATGTATTTATTCATATTGGGAAAATGTAAGTCATTTTTTTTTTCACGAAGATGAGGGGTGGGGTTTCAAGATATTCTGTGCCCAGGGCCCCGTGAATTCTTAATCTCGCTTTATATTTGCATTTATCTTTAAGTTTACCAGTTTTATATGTCATGCATTACCTATTCTAGTTCTCTCATAATGCTACTATTACGACTAGGTGCAGAGAAGTTAACCACGCCTGCATTCAGGCGGGCTCCTCCCTTCACCTTGTGTGACTGATATGACACTCAAGATGGCTGCCTCCTTGCGCCGGTTGCATCACATTGCATTCCACGTTAGAAACGGAGACAAACTAACTAATGATCTAGTTAACAAGTACAAATTCAATTTATTCGCGGAGAGACTGACGAGTAAAGCGAGGCAGGTGGCTTTGAAGAATGGATCGGCTGTTTTTGTTGTCAACGAAAGACTTAACCTTGCCTTTCTCGACAAGAAAGGGCAAGTGAATAATCTTTTGAATGAGCAGGTCCACGACCATTGTGGTTTCGAAACTTTTGACTACAAGAACATCAGATTTGAGCACGAACCGGAGTTTCTTTACGATGTCTATCAGTCATACGTCGTAAACACAGCATGTAACGTTTCTTTTGAAGTCAACGATGTAGAGGGATCTTCCAAAAGGCTTCGTAACCAAGGATGTGATATTCTGGTCCCACCCACAAAAGTACAGGACAGATGTGGCTACGTTACATACTCGGTGGTCAAATCTATTGTAGGGAATGTGTGCCACACTCTCATCGACAGGACAAATTACGATGGGGATTTCTTACCAGGATTTTGTAAAATTAACAATGCCGGCAATAACGCCCGATCCGTGGCAGTTGGTAACTCTTGCGACATAACTCATTTTGACCACATTACCTACGCATGCCCCCAGCAATGCACTCCTGAAATATTGGAATGGTACGAGAGAATGTTTGGTTTTGAGAGATTTCTTATGAGTAGGTAAGACTACATTAACTCCTAGGACGACGTCGACTACTTTCAGACAGATTTTATTAGGTGTTCAAAAATAGCTGAACTGTATCAACACAGTTGTCAAGTATGTGATATATTGAACTCCATTATGACCCAATGACAACCCATCTTTAATTCACCATCACAGCCAGCTGGCTTCCTGCTAAAGTATGACATTCAGTTCTTGATTATAATACTTAAAATAGTTGTCATTACTTATTATTATTATTATTATTATTATTATTATTATTATTATTATTTGAAGTATTGTTACTCAAGTAAGATATGCACAGTGTACTTGGAATCCAAGATAAAATCCATAATTAAATTTTGCTTTGACAGAATCAGTTCTCAAACATTTTTTTTTGGTTTAGTTTACTAGGCTGCAGAATAACCTCCTGCTTACATGTTGCAACCACACCTGCTTAGTCCATGGTGCCAAGAATCCACCACACCACACCACACACACACACTCCTTGTCTCCTTTATGATGATTTGACACACAAGAGGCACGAGATTAAGAACTGTGTATGAGTAATACATGAAAATGAATCATTACCAACACTATTTGCCTTTTGCAGTACAGTATGACGTATACAGTAAAATCAGTGGCATGCTCTTACCTGCTTTACATGGCCTTGGAAAAGGAAACAGATAGCAGCTAGAAGAGGGGAGTTATTTTAGAATTAAAAATAACATCTGTACTGTACAAGATTCAGAGTATGCACATAGCAGCTCAGGTTGAAATAGACTAATGTTTTCTGTATCCTGTGTTTCACAGAGATGAAGATGTGGATGAGGGGTATGTTATCACTGGAGACAGTATAGGGCTTCGTCTGACAGCTATGCAGTTCTGGAAATGCAGTGAAGTGGGGCTGAAACTCCCATCACACAACAAGAAACAGCAAGACTGCAAGTTTGTGGTGGCTGAATCCTTACCACAGCAAGGTACTAAACTTGGCACTCTGTCTGGTTGAAGAGTATACCTGTTTTTTCTCTCAATACACAAAAGACTTACTTACATGTAATGATCTCCAACACAAAAAGTAATGCCTCCTCTGTACGATCAAAAGGCTATCAAGTATGAAGAAGCACATTACATTTCATTATCGCAAAGTTTATGAATTAACTTCCTGTTCCACGGTTATCAAATTACAAGTATGCCGGTATCAGGTATTGTAGACTGGTTTTATGTAAATGATTACATGCATGCAGGACTAAACTGAACAGTGTTGTTTTTTTTCTTTTTTCTCCAGGGAGAAATCAAGTGGACACTTTCCTGGAGCAGCATCACGGTCCTGGTATACAGCATGTTGGCCTCTACACTCCAGACATCATCTCTACTGCCAGGACGATAGAGGAGGCTGGAGTGCAGTTTGTTTCTCCTCCACCTGCCTATTACACTGAGGTGAGAGCGCTGGAAGTAGGTCTTCACATGCTGGTGCATCTGTCAAGGTGACAGTACAAAAACCACAGTGATCGGGTGCTGTACTGAGGGATTTTCACACAAAACTTTTTAAAAAATTTTAATACCATGAACATATGTTTTTATGTTTTTTTTTTTTTTCCAATAGTGTTTACATAAGCACCTGAAAAATATCCAATTACTCCAAACGGATAAGGAGTCACATGCTTCAATTTACAATGGAACCATATCTGCTCCCTTCAACCCTCATTATTAATATGAAACCTCACAGCCAGCTCTGTAACCCAGATAGTTGGTCCTTTTTTAATCCAGTGTGTTTGTTCTCCTTAGGTGGGGAAGCAGAAGGAGATCCTTGAAGCAGGTCACGACCCCCAGCTGCTGTCCCAGCAAGGGATCCTCCTGGATGCAGAGGTGGAGAATGAGACTCCCCAGGTCAGATCTCAAGATCAGACCACCAACAAGAAAAAGTATGTGCTTCCAGGTTCTTTCAGGTTCAATTCTAGGTTAGTTCCTGACTCCTACCACGACAGCAATGGAGTAGAACTCTGCTTCAGTTCTGTGCTTGTTATCGAGATTCTGGGTAATTCAACCTATGTGTGCAAAGCGCCAATGTGTTTGATAGGAGTATTGAAAAAATTTGATGGACAGATGAATAGCTACTTCTCTGGAGTAAGCTGTGCCCATGGGAAGAGCGTAATTCATTATACTCAATGACAGCAGTATTAACACAGCTACTTCTTAAAATATCTAAATATATTGCATGCAGCAGTGATTCTGAAGCCCTGTTAGGTATAGAGCACCTACTTAGAATAACGACTGCTCTACTGAGAAATTGATCGGTAGATGATCATGAGGTTTATCTATGTCAGTTTCCCACATTCACAACTGTTTAATGAGTGACGATCCAGGGTATTGTAATACCTCCACTAGAGAATTAGCACTGCAACATGGCAAGCCTCATACAAGGTTATACTGGAATCAATATATTAAGTCTTTCATCCCTTTTTATTAACTAGGCACCTCCTGCAAGTCTTCACAAAGCCACTTTTTTCTGAAGACACATTTTTTCTGGAATTGATTGAGCGGAGGGGAGCATCCGGTTTTGGAGAGGGAAATATCCGAGCTCTTTGGAGATCAGTGCAAGCTTACATGGAATGCCAGAAGCAAAAACAAGCAGCACACCAGACCAAGGTTGTGAAGATGCAGGTTTAGAATTCAAGTGTACCAAATAATGTAAAAGGAGCACTTTTAGATGTTGCTGGAGATGTTGATCCAGTTTGTTCTGCTGTTCATACTTGAAGAAAGGCTGTTGACTGCCTTGTGTACAAAATATAGGTGAACTGGGACCTAGTTTTTTTTTTTTTTTGATTTACTCCTGTTTTTGAAGAGATAAGAAGAATGTGAACCTGAATTACAAACACATTGGGAGTGGAGGTTGTTTGTAACTCTGAAAATTAGTTTTCAGTGGTTTTAATAAAATGTGTACACCTGCTATGTACAGCCTTAATCTGGTGAGTAATGCAATACTCGTATTGTTATGATCCTGAAGTCTTTGAAATAGTTCTGTAAATGGAAAAAGGCTGCATTTAAGTTACTATTGAAATTGTAACTGTGGTAAAAACACAGATTTAAACGTCCAGGAAAACCTGGGTTAACGTAATGCTGGTTTTTAAACACAATGCATTCACACAGCTTGCTCAGTCATTCAGCCTCCTTTGGCTTGAAAAAAAAAGAAACCTGTGCTTTGTTTAAAACTAAAATATTCCCAGTAAAATTGCCCATACTTGCTTTGAAATATGCATCATCTCTGTGTATTCATTTGTTGGTACAGTAATTTTGCCTTCATCAGTTGCATTGCACGCATGGTTGCATTGCACGCATGGTTGATTGCATACTTCCGGCTGTGAGTGGGGTGTAGACCGGTCAGTTTGGTGTTCGTAACTCTGAGGTTCTACTGTACAAGTTTTTTGGCTCTCATAGGTAAAGGTTACAGACGACGAGGGAATCCTATCCAGTTTTAACCAAAAACTAGTAAATGTACATCTGGTGTTTTGTTATTTTTATTATTTTTTCAGGGTAACAAAAAAAGCAGAGGGATTTTTTTTCAAATGCAGCACGGGAAGGGGAGCGAGCTGTCAAAAAGAAGCCTGCACATTTTTATTAGTAATGCTTCTTTTTAAAAAGCACACAAAAAGGGAGCGTTACGTAATTCGAATACTCTACCTGCAATAATTTAGAACCGCAGTTGAACTTAAGAACAAATAACATATTTTGTATTGCAGAGCCACTCTTTAATTAAAGTTAGTGCTGCTGTTATGCTGTAAAATTAAGTTATACTTATGGCATCACGCATGTTTTCTTGTTAAAAACAATAGTGTTTCTTTAACTTGTGTAGTTGGTTAGTGCAACTGCACAATCGTGTATAATTTGCTGTGATTGAGTATTCATAATTAGGTGACTATTATATTAAAGTGTATCTGTTAGGGGGTCCCCATTCACTCACCTAGTAAAAGCAAAGCAAGGTGAATAATCCTAATCAAGAGCTCGCTGGTTCTCAGCCACGCTTGTCGACAATCTAGTCTGGGGGCCCACAGGGAGCACTACATTGGCCTTTGTGCCCCTGTGGGTTAGGAAAAAAATGGTCTGTGCATAGCTCACCTTACCACACTACAGTGATCCCTTTTTAGTTTTAGAAGTTGTCTGACTGTGATCCTTGACTTATCCTGGGGAGATGTACCTAAACTGAATGTTTTATTGTTGTCAGCTACAGGAAGAAAAGAAAATCCTTAATCATTAATAAAGTGTCGAATTTGCTGAACTTTTTCCTGTTTTTTATATCTTCCAATTCCTTGTAAAATAATAACAGCCAAGGCTTTTGCAGTATTCTATTTTATACACCTTACCCTCACAATGATGTTCTCGCCATTATTAGACTAGACACAGAATATAGTAGATAGTGCTTGAAAATATAACAGCACTTATGGATAACTATCCATAAAAGTATAGGAATAGATCATGCAACAAATCCAAAAGATGTATTATTTTTATAGAATATTCTTGTTTTAATATCTGAAGACAATTTAAACAGTTTAAAGACAAACTAATAAAGAAACCCATTGTCCTTAGTTAAATATGTCACATTATAGAAACAAGTAGACAGAAAACCTTTTTTTTTTTTTTTTTAAATACATTCATTCCGCTCTGGTACTAGTGGTCAAACTGGATTGGTATCAAAATAATATTTCACTACTTCATATGAAAATGAGTTCAATCTCATTCCAGCCATTCGGGAACTATGAATTGTCTTTGATAATCGCAACCTAGTCTGGAAAATAATGAACTGCCATTAATAGTTGTACAGGAATAGATGTTTCATGTGAGGGTTCTCTTTGTGCACTGTACCATATATCATAAATCCATTTAGTCAAAACACAAGCAGCTTCATTAGACCCAGATATATTATCTAAAAATAGAAAGTCAGCACAGACTGTACAAACTGAATTAATGCATTTATAATCCTTATACAAATCAGGTTTCTTGATTAAACTTAGGGAAAAGTGTCTTCCATCCTCAGGCTTGGGAGTAACCCTGTTCTGATGTTTATTGCCTTTTGGTTTGTAAGGAGTGTTCGACAGGTGTCAGTGAGAACTCTCAGCATAAACCTTCTTCCTTTTCCTTTTGGGAATACTTCTACAGGGCTCATCAACAGAAGGCAACAAAACCCATGATTTCAGCACGTCGCCCCTTTATTAAATATGGAAGGCCATTGCAGTAAATGCCAATGATTTCACTAGGACCTTCGTGAGTTACTTCCCTTTCACTTCCCACGGAACATGACCTTGTTATCTAAAGCAGGAGTAGATATGGAAAGGAAAAGATGCAGATTCTCCTGCTCATAGATTTCAGTTTGGGTGTGTCAACCTTAAAGATAACAGACTGTTTAGCAAATTGTTTTGAGCGCCGGTTCTGCAAACAGTCTAAATGAAATTCACAGAATTGCGCTCTGCAGCTCCCGAAAGTAACGGCACATTTATTTGTGGCACAGATTTACAGTATCGGTTAATAGCATAAGAAATTAGCAATGTAAATAAGCAATGTAAGCACACCAAAGAGCAGATGAGATCAGTGTTATTCCTGATGATACAGAGATGGACAGCGTGCCCTGGCATTGACTACCAGTTCATTATTGATGGTGATTTTGTTTAATTGTTATACAGTAATCCATCGTGTATCCGCCCTAACCGTTTATCCACCATGATCAAGCTCTTCAGCAACGTTACAGCACTAATGCAAAATGGCTACAGGAAAGCAAAAGCGAGTTGTGCTTACAATTAAAAGTTTTTTTTTTTTTTTACCCTAACCCTATGTATTTGCTGCTGTATAAAATTACCTGACACTAATGTAAGTGTATATAGCACTGTGGCAGGGCAGGAGCCCTGCGCATGAAGAGGATTTTTTGTGTAAATGTATATTGTAAATAGTGTGTATTTATTGTAATTAATTAATTAAGTACCGGACGCTCCTGCCTGCTGTGTGTAATTACCAGGTGTGGAATCTAATCAGCAGGTAGGTGTGTTCCAGCAGGGGTCGGGTATAAAAACGTTACATTTATTCACCTCAGGGCTGCTGCAAAACCAAAGCCAACAAGGGTAAAGAAGCTGAAGTTCACTGATGTGCGAGTGTGAGTGAGTGAGAACCAGAACCAGGGTAGGATACCGAAGACTGAGTAAGCAAGTCAAAACCGCCGTCAGCCAGGCGAGTAGCCGGAGTTTGTTTATTATTGAACAGAGATTAGTTCAGAGATTGTAGATCCCACCAAAGTTTTCGTATTGTTCAGTGTGTTGAACATTGTTCGCCTGCGGGGCGTATCAACTTCAACCTCCGTCTCAATCTCCTGCCTGTCACTCAGCAGCGAATGCACGCACCCACACGGCAGACGGCTACTCTGTCACAAGCATTAATACCCTGTATCTTTCTAAACAAGAGATTTAGGGGATCTCCCTGTGTGAATATAGTAATTGTTACAGCTGTGTATAATGGTATAATTCTATTTAAAACAGGATTAATTTATCTGACTTTTTACATATCCCCCTTTCTCTGGTCCCACTGCCATCGGATACGCGACAGACTACTGTATTGTTTTCTCTTTAAACACACATTGATACACAGATCAAACTAAGTATGTCCTGCTTACATAAATAATTTTCAAAAAACGTGCAAGCTAAATCAAGTATATAATATTTTTTCTTTGTTCCGATTAGGTTTCTTATAGTTCTTGTAAAACACTTTTCCTAACTAACCTCTACTCTGGCTCATAAAAACCAAAGAACTTCAAAGGCCGCTGACAAATTACATTTTTTTCCCTTTTCTTCTTTTAAATAAATTTAAAAACAAGGCAAAATAGTGCAAGAGGTAATGGTATGATTTGATTCTCTAGCTAAATCCTAGACAATGAACACAGACTAATCTGGATAGTCTGTTTACCCCGAAATGGTTTACTGGCATTACCACAGTGTAACCAAAATGTGGAACCAACTGGAAGATTTTTTTTATTACTATTAATTTAATTCATTATTACTACGATTTCATAAGCAGCCTTTTTTCCCCCCCCCCAAAAGAACACCCTCCCTCCAAAACCCTAAAAGGATCTTTAAAAATGTTCACTGGCACAGGAAGGGCTAGGATCCTCAAGCGCCCATCTGTGTGTCAGGAATCTGGCGCAAAAGGTTTCCAACAGGGCAAATAAAAATTTAAAACAAAAAACCAGCGGAAGCGTCTCTTCTTAAAATTGTCTGTGCACGGCTTTATTTTCTGGATTTGATTTGCTTTTTTTTTTTTTTTCTAAATGCTTCAGCTTCCTCAGTCTATTTGAATTCAGATTGTTTACTCAAGCAAATTCAGGACCCATGTTTCGCTGAGCTATCACTCCCCTAACCCTCCCCCTTGTCAGATATGAGAGGCCTGGGAGTTCCTGGAATCACCGTCTGGCCTCAGCGATGCCGGTCGTCCCTCTGCAAGCTGCGAGAATTCACTGTCAGAGGATTCTGAGGGCTCGTTTGCCAAGTTCTCATATTCGCTGCTGTCCTCCTCATCTTCCTCCTCCTCCTCCTCTTCCCCCTTCGCTAGCTGCCCAACCACTCCACTGCCTGGTGTCCCTTGTGAGGAGTCGGTGCTGGAGCCATCTCCGTTTCCTGAATATTTGGCAGCTCCTAGACTCGGCTGGGCGTAGCTTGATGAGCCCACCGCCTGGGGCCGCGGCAGGTAGGCAGTGCTGGTCTCCTGACTGGCCGCTGTGCTGTCCAGGGGAATGACCTCGGAGTATGGAGGTGGTGTCTCTGAGGTATCTTGGTTCTCCAGGCTGTACTCTTCAGCTGCATTACCAGGACACACTACCTGAGAGTTATAAGCACGATATGTGTTCTTGTGTTCTTCCGGCACTTGTGAAAGTCCTGTGAAAAGAAATGCAAACAAGAAATGCTCATCACCGACTACTTTGGCATAAAATATAATTGTCTTGCAACAGTATGACTGGAATTGGACCAGAACCAAACAGGCATTCCAAGACCAACAATGGGCTTTTGGGAAAGTCCACTGCTAAGATAAGTTGTTACATGCCTGCCCTCTAGTTGCCATTCAGGGCAATAAAAAAAGAAAAACGAATATTTGAATGTTCTTTTTTTTTTTTGGCACTTGAGAACTGCAAATATTACAATATGTCTTCAACTTTGTGTAACTTTTTCCTAACTACCTTGGATAAAGTATCTCTCTTATTTAGGTTGGTGTCTGTTCTATTTTTCCTCTAGATCCTAGTCCAGAGTTCCACTAGTCCAAACTGCTTCTACAGATCAGAACACCAAATAACCAGTCTGATGATAATGCTTAGCTTTCCACTGTGGATACTTACTCCTTTCCTCCTCCTTTTCACTTTTCCTGAGAGCTATTTGCTTCTTAAGTTTCTTTACTTCTTCTTGAAAGGTTTCCTTCAGACGTTCACTATGTTCCACTTCTCCACAGACTGCCTGTAACACAAATAGGGTTTAAAATGTGTTAGTAGGGTTAAGGTCAATAACTGTACAGTATATTACATTCCGTTTATATAGCGACCTTACCTGGACTTTGTCTTGCAGTGCATTGTACACCTGAAAAATTGTTCTGATGTCCTTCATTACCCCGTCTTTGTCAAAGAATTCAGCCCTGCAAATCATGGATTTGTAAAGTTTATTTAAAAACACAACATGTTTTTAAAGTTAATCATTAAACAAATGTTTTCTTTAAATGTTATTTACATTTTAAAATCTTTTTATTTATTTATTTTTTTAATTTAGTCGTCGCCAATTATTTTACCCCGGTTTTCACCCCAATTTAGCATGCCCAATTATTATCTGTATCCTCGGCTCACCGCTCGCAACCACCCCGCTGACTCGGGAAAGGGAGGCTGGAACACGCGTCCTCCGAAACGTGCTCCTGCCAAGCCGTCATTTTTCGCACTGCAGATCCACAGCAATGCCACCAGACCTATAGTGCCGGAGGACAACACAGATCTGGCGGCTCCACTGCAGAACCACAGGCGCCCTATCGGCCACAGGGGTCGCTGATGCGCGGTGAGCCGTGGATTCCCCTGCCGACCTGAGCCCTCCCTACCCGGGCAGCGCTCAGCCAATTGTGCGCCGCCCCCCAGGAACTCCCGGTCACGGTCGGCTGTGACATAGCCTGGATTCGAACCTGCGATCTCCAGGCTATAGGGCAAATCCTGCACTCCGCGCAGAGCGCCTTTACTGGATGCGCCACTCGGGAGCCCTACATTTTTAAATCTTTAGCTATTACTTCAGGACAGACAAAGCAGGATAACAATCCGAGTACAGTATTTAATCAATTTACTATGAATGCTGTTGTTCTCTGGGTTATACAATGGAAATAACAGTAATACTGTAAATAGGTGTGTTACCAACTATAATAGAATAACATCTTGAACATACAATCATAGCCATTTAATAATACTTTATCAATGCATTTGAGAAAGGCATTAAAGATTATCAAACCAGTAACTGCCCATTGTCTTTCGTTTCCCCATTTCAGAAGGTCAGGTTTCAATTCAACACTGTTGGTTCCATAGTTTCAATATTAAAATTGCATCTTAATTTGTACTTGATATTGGTACTATATTGTAACAGTATAGTTTTCTACAGTGGTGTGATTCATTACCCTATAATGTTGCTGATCGTTCTTCATCCCTTCTTTCCAGTCTACATGCAGAATAGCACTGGCTCCCTTGGAGCAGTGTTGAAATGAAAGTAAAGTTCATTTGAATTTTGACTCACCCTTGTTCCTTTATCACCTTGGCGTAGTTCCAAGATGTATTTGGTACAGATGAAACCTTATACTCCTGCTGGCTTGTATTGCCTAGATTTGGGATGGTAAGCGAGACCCTCTGATTGTACCTAGAGAAGAAAACAGAGTTACAGGGAAACACAGGTCACAGACACAATGTATACCCATTCTATTGTGACTCTGTTGTTTACATTATACATTACATAAGCGTACAACCCCGTAGTGACTTTTCACCCTCAAGGAACGCCAGGCAGCTGGTTTCCAAGCAAGGCTAGAATACCAAACACCAACACAAACACAAACGGAAAATGGTTGATGCTGATTGAGCCTTTAATCTTCATAGGCAGGGCTCCAAGAAATAAAACACTACACTTTACTGAGTAACAGGTCATCTGCAAGTCAAAGGTGAGGACTGCACTCACCATGAGCTCTATCATAACAATAATAATGTTACCGGCAATAGCATTGTGAGATACAGAAAATCACGACACCTTGACAACACAATACATTCTCGCATAAAAGCTTTTTAGTGTGGTATTTGAATTGAAAACTCTTCTAGAAAGGGACATCATGTGGCAGTGTTAGAGTTAGGGTTAAAGTGTTAAAGAACACCCTGCAAAGTGTACAGGATTGTAGTGTGCCAGATCATGCTTCCTCCTGCAACACTGGTGTTTTTCTGTTTCCACACGTCACCCATTTTTTCATTAAGTACAGTTTTACTCAGGTATAAGGAAAGGTTTAACTCAAAAGGTAACCTTTTGAAAAACAGAAAAGTACAAGCATCATATTGCATTAGGCAATATAGCTCAAGTAAAACCCAACCCCAAACATCGCTCGATAAGTGCGCTTGACTGTCACGTCAAAATAGGAGCACCACTGTAAAGTCACTTACTTTCTGTTTGGCCTGAACAGCACATACTCTAATGCATGTGTGGAGTTATTTGCAGTGGAGATGAAGCTGAAGAGAAGGAAGACGAGGTCAGGCACTCCAAGAATGTGGGTCAGCTGTTTGTGAATAATCTGCTCCCTGAAAGACATCTGCTGTTGTGTGTTTCTGCGAAACTTATACCAGCCAATAACATTCTGTAGGGATACAAACACAGAGGCAATGTCACCATTACAATATAACACAAGCTAAAACCAGTCAACATACAGAATGTGCTTTTGATGTATGGTATCTACGTAAACTATATATTTTGGTGTTTTTTTTGTGTCAGTAAATACAAAACATGACATGTAAACAACCTGGATTACAAATAAGGTCTGCCTTTTTAAGAAGCGATTACAGCACAAAATGTAGTAGACAGTATCCTCAAGAAACTGGCAGTATATATAAATCCTACAAAGGCTGCCAGCTGAGGAAGTTAAGACCTAAAAATCATTTCAATATCCTAAGCTGGAACAAACTTAGTACAAATCATAAGGTCAACAACCTTAGCTACAATGTTCTTAAAAGTTGTCTTACTTTTCTTCTTTCTTTGAGAATTCTTTTGAGATTTTCCTCATTGATTTTACCTGCGTAGTCATAAAAGCTGACAACAAAGAAATCAAAGCAGTTTTATTAGTCTACTTCTTTAGATGCTGATAATTACTACTAGACACAGACCACAAATATAGTGACAAAGAGGTAAACACAGGTAGCTACATGTAGCTGTATAATCAAGGGATTATATAGAAATATTAATCACAGGTTGCTAATTTACATAGCTAGCTTGTATTGCTAGTCAAGGTCAGAACCTTTCCAGTTACAGAAAGCCATTTACCTACCTAAAAAGTTGTGAGCACGGCTCATGGTTATGGATTTCTGTAAAAGATTAAATGAAATAAAATGAGTGGCACAACAAAAAGTAATTTGTTTTTCAACCAAACATATGCAAACCTAATGATGTATAATGCTTTCATAGAGCAATTATTTAAAACCTAGTTACAATGATCTTTCTCATCAACAACAGATTATTGTATTTTTTTTTTTTTAAACTGAATTAATCTGGATTGCTCTAGGAAATGTAATTAACTGTTATCTGGATAACAGGCAATCACAAGGGGTTGCTTTACTTGGCTTTGGAAAGGGCAAATACCCCCTTGTGCAAGACGAGAACTCTAGATACCTAGCATTGGTTTGGCCATAGTCCGGTGGTCTGTAAAAGCAACTAACAGGCATAGACTGTGAGTGAGGGTGTCAGTAGTCCATCCTTGTACTTCTCATAGCAGGCAGACAGAAAACTATCATTACCCAAGTGGTTATCTAACATGACCAATAATGACCACAGCAGAAACTGCATTAAAAAAAGGACACAGAACACCTAGCTAAAAAAGATAATACAGCAATACATTATTATCTTGAAAACATGGGTATGCTAACCACACCGAAATTTTGTTCAATCTCTTCAATTAAATAGGTTAAGTTACTCTAGGTAAAATACACAACTTAAGACAGAACTTTTTGTAATGTCTTCCTCTAAAAAAAAACAAAAAAAAAAAACAAAAAAAAAAAAAAACAGCAGCACTGTTTCTACTCAGTCATAATGTTCCTCAGACCCTGGATAACTGAATCATGGCAGGGCAGAGACCAGTCAGCGGAAGTTGTAGAACCCGATAGAAAAGCATTAGGAAAAACAGTCTGTAATGTACAAAAGGTCTGAAATGACTGCAGTTCGGACCAGAGCCAGGATTTAAATTGGTCATTAATGGCTTAACTAAGAGCATTAGTATTGAACTTGCTTTGATGGTCTGAAGAAATGTAATAAGCAGCCTGCCACTTCAGACTTAAACATGAATTATCTAAGGTTTAAAACTGCATTTTCCTACCCTTTTACAGCTTCAATACCAGTTTCACAACTTCCCTTATTGTGCAGTGGAACTTTTTTGTAAAGATACAGCACTATCTGCTCTGCTACCCTGCTTTAATTAAACTGACAGATGAATGAGACTTCCTTTGAAAAGGGAAATATAAAGTTAAACTTAATAAGTGAAAAGCGTACCAAAGATATTTAAGGGTAGGGAAATTAATTTTGAAACCTTAGTTATTAAGGTCATCCATAATACAGTAATGACATGGTTTTCCTTAAAGGTACAGTGCTTTAAGTGTCACAGCAGTACACAAAGAAACAGGATATAAACATTGCTAAGAAAATTGCAAATGTATTAAAGACAACTTACATTTACATCATTTATATGCACAATCTAATCTGATTCAAGCTACCTGTTTGAGCAATCGATTCTGCACATAATCCGGTTTGGCGCTGGAATCGGTGGTTTTGAAGGATTGGCTCCTCCAAACTTGTTTAGAGTTTTGCAAACTCTACATTTATTATCAGATTCAAAACAATTCATTAAAAAAGGATTGATTCCTTGTGCATGTAAATCTAGCAATATATATTATGTAACTTATGTTTATATTTTTGAGGACACTAATATCTCAGAGGTTAGTCTTTCATACAGAACACAGGAAAAAATGCTCTTTAATAAAAAATGTAGTTTCCCCCTTTTTTCTCTACGATGAACCGATAGCTGCACCGACTGCTGACCATGAAAATCAATGGAAATGTATTAATAATTAATACGCTGCAAGGGCATTTTCAAAGACCTTTTATTTACATACTGGTTCCTGAAACTGAATATGGAGAGAAACTGTAGAAAGAGGAAGTGAGTATACATAGGTTCATTGCTACTTTGCTTCTTTGTTTGCAGTCAATTTTAAACCTGCCTCTGATAATCCCACTTCTGAGAATACTACTTATTATTATTCTGTGCACTGCAAGCTACAATATTCAGGGTAGTAATCAACGCCGCTTTGAAATGCTGCTGTTGGGAAAACACTCTGTTTTGAAAGTGACATTAGTCAAGATGTTTTTGTGTCCCTGTGAAAAATGCTGTTTATGACAAACAGTTAGTGTAATTACACATGTATGTTTCTAGTGCTTTCTTAGATTTCTAGTGATAGAATCCATTCTCCTGTAATAGTCAATGCAAATTTAGGTGACATTTTATGCAACATGTTGGCCAGCAATGGAATTGCTGCCATGGAAGGCGAGACAGAGGCTGTATCTGATTTGGAACAGATGTGGGTTTATAAAGCATCTTCAAATAATCACCATATATCAGTTTAAAATGAAACATTAAACACGATATTGGGCAATGAAGTGGAGGTAAAAATGTTTTACAGTGTTGGGATTTACCTAGAACGCCACATAAATTCTCCTTTTTTAAACTCACAGTTCAAGACAGACAAGCCCAAGCTCAGTGCTCCCAAAATGCTAGGCTAGGGGTGATAATAGATGACGTTTGTACCCCCCCCCCCCCCCCAATAGAGTTAAGCCTGCACACTTCTGGCTCACAGTGAAGTTTGACAGTCTTGATAACAAACACAAGGTCAACATTAAGTCTCACCTAAAACTTGAAGAAACTCTGTGCTGCTAATTTGTGAATCACTGATGCTGAAAGTCTCCTCTTGCCTTACTTCTCCCAAGAGAAAGCCTTCCTATAAAAATACAAACAAATCAGAATTGGAGTACATGCTGTAGTACAGTCTACATTACTGTTTAAATTAACTATTTTCTAATAATGTGCCACTCTACATTAACAACATTTTAAATACAGTAACAAGTAACAAGAATGAACCCAACAAATGTAAAACTTGCGAAAATGTACTTTAACATAAGCCAATATAATGTACATCTCTTAAAAAGGCACTGGACCTACACTTGGAACTTTTAAAAACATATGAATCTCTTTTTGCACACATCCCGTTACTTTTTTTACAGCCTCAGAAGTGAACAACTGCATATTTTATTAATTACATGGAGACACACCCAGTAACCAAACGTACCTCCCTTCTTACACTCTCTCTTGGCTTGGGTAATCAAATCATTTTTTGCTGACACAAACCTTGAATATTAAAACTGAAAAGCCTTCTTTAATATGTTTCAGCATGGCTTATTTATTACAATTTGTACATTTCCCAAATCTATAAGACATCTGTTAAAAATAATGTAGCAAAAGACTGTGTTTAAGCCTATACCTAATCAATATTGAACCATGCTTGAGTTTTAAAGACAGTTCAGAAATGTGACATTGGAGTGCACGGTTTTGTGCTTGAATCCCTGTGTCAGGCACCAAGATTTCAAGAGACTGGTAGTGACAAAGGAGACATTTCATTTCTTTAGAACATTAGCAAGTAATTTGGACTGATAAATAAAGATGACAGAGCTATGAGAAAGTACAAAGGCAACACTTCTGAGTAATAAATCAACGTTAATTGTATTCCACAACTAAAGAAATGACTTGGAGGAAGGAGTTCTGAGTAGTTTGCCATTTTAAAATTATTTTTGTCCTCTCTGAAGATGTATTGTTACCTTTCCACTTTCTTCAAAATACAGACAGTATGTGAAACTGATTCTATATTGATGATTCTATATATATAAATGGTACAATACTATATATTATTGTACCATTTACTTTTGACATAACACAAAACACGGGTAGGAGCACAGAAAAAAAAAACTTACTCAAAAACAATACCATGCAAAAAATTCAATTTAATCTGTCTCCCATAACATTTTGGAAAGACTTTGCGTACACTGTATAATCCACATCCATGTAAATTCAATCGGCAAAATAAAAAGCATCACGGTAAATACTGCAAAGGACCTCAAACTATTTTATTATTAAAAGATGTATTCTTAAAAACAAAAGGTGAACAAAGGAGACGTGATTTATAATTATCAATTTGTTTTCAAACTGTTAGCACTGATACGAGTAAACCGGTTTCATAGAATAATTTACACTATACATTAATTATGACACCAGTTCTGTGTTGCTGCTCGTCAAACATCAGCTTCACAAACTACTTATAAACCGACACAAAATATCTGTCAGTCCAAACGTAATACGAATAAAGTCCCCAAATAACAACCCAATATCTCTAGCTTTGAGACCAAGAAGCTCTACCGAGACACTAGCGGTGCCAGTAGCACTAGCTGCATCAAATTCAGGAAGATGTCACTGTCTGAGAAGAAACTTGGACCGGAGCTCCCCAAACAGCAGCATATTAAAACAAGCACAACACCAGGATTGCCACGGCTCAATCAATTAGCGTCTCTACTGTCTACGACAAGTGTCTGAATACATACGTGGTCGGAGTTGCTGTTGGCACTGTGATAACACAGAGAACTGAACGTATAGCCCGAAATAGAAGCCGCCATGATGGAAATACCCCCACCTATCCCACAACCCAGTGCGGTCACAGAGACCTCATCTTCCTCGCGGAGACACAAACATCCGGGAGCGCAGCTAAAGGTGTCGGGAATTGTAGTTTTGACGTCAATAAGTGACCCACTGACAAAAAAAGTTGCCTGGGAGAAATTGTTTGAGGGATACTTTTAGCTTCTGTTGTAACTCGACAAAGTAATGGAAATGCACAATGGGAAAGAACAAGGTAAAGGTGACTCCGTTCCTAGCTTCATGGAATGCCAGTAGAATGAGCAGAAAGGTTCCTCCCCTTTTTGCATATATCACCTGGGATACAGGTTAGCATCTGCAAAGGAATGTGAAGTGTCCAGTGTTACTGTGTACTGTTCTTTAAATCATGCTTTTATAGTGGGGAGGAACCTATTAATGTCTACACTTGGTTGCTCCCACATTTGTTGAATAAGGCTGCATGTATTGAAACTGCCTTCCCCATAGCCGAGCATCTACAGTGTACACTATTTGAATTTCAGTAACACGTGATTATGCCCCTTAAATAGCAATGGATGTGTGCTTCTGACATTAATATTATGAGGTATGCTGTGTTTAAAATACACTACATCCCAATCAGTCTCAAAAACGTCTTTCTTCTGATCTCTTTAGATTAGCAGAAGTACTTCCTGTGTCGACATTAAACTCTTCCTCTGGCACGATGGATGCTGCCGGTAGCACACGTGGCTCGGTGAACTCAGAGCAAAACAGAGAGGAATGTGAATTTGTTCCATCAAAGTTGGGAACGAAAGAATAGTAAGTACGGTCTGGGTTATACATCACAGGTGTTACGCGCTAATTAAGAATCTGATTCCTGCGGCTGGACAATTTCCAGAATGACAGAATCGCAAAACGCGCACGCGATTCTAACACGTAGTAAAACAGCAGATTTTCAATAGCAAAGCACACATGGCATTGAATTAGTTGTCAGAGCAATTTGTATTGCACGTATTGTATTGTAAACTAAAGCGTCTGTTCGGATTCTGTTATATGTCACCAAAACCAAAACCAATTAGGCTCTGTAAATGTTTGCATTTCAGAATTGTTTAGTAAGTTCCTCACATTCTCATAGTTTTGTAAATTCCTCAAATTGTGTATAAATGTGTATCTCCCTAAGACCAAAAAGATAATTCATTTAACGTTTCGATCCATTTTGGAATACTGTTTCGTGCTATTTGTTTATCATCTATGACTATATATATATATATATATATATATTTAAATTGATAGTGCCATGCATATGATGTTTTCGATACTCAATGCATTGTACAAAAGTGTCCCTTAGTTGTGCTCGGCATTTTCTTGTCCACACTCGCAAGAGTTTAGCATAAATATTAATGTCTTGCTGTTTTTGGCAAGCATTTTAGATAGAATGGATTCTGCTTACTGTCGGGGTCAATCAATTAGCTCATGAATTACAATGTTTGTATTCCGCCGTTAAGACGGGTTCCTGGAATTTGCACACGAATTGGGTTTGATAAACACCAGCTTGCCCATTTCAGCAGCGTTGAAAAAGAATGGAAAGAAAAATCAATGTCTGCAGTACAAGATTGTATTGATTGAAATTGGACTGGGAACGCTGCTTGTGTTTTTAATACATTGTAATTGGAGCGGTGACGGCATCTGAAGATAGGCATGTATGTCATTGTGTTTTGGATGATGAATGTTGCCTAATTTTATATATATATATGTTTTTGTTTGTTTGCAGTTGGGATGAAGCCTACACAAGAGAACTGCAGACTTTCAAAGAAATTGGTGATGTTGGGGAGATCTGGTAATTACTATTTTAATATGTGATGGATGATGTTGCTTAACAGAAAGTGACAAATTGGCAGTAATTATCTTTTCACTGAATCCACAATGGATTCAGCTTTCCTCCTTGCATATGTCACCTGATTTACTTTTTTTTTTTTTAAATCCTGCACCCTAAATGTGTTGGTGACTTTGACATTGTCCTCCAACCTAATGTAGCTGGACCATTGGCATGGGGTTGAACCACAGCACATCTGTAGATTATGTCCCAGGAAGCAACAGCAACCTGCCAGACTTCAAATGTCTTCATATACCAAATTGAAGTATTCCACAATACTTAATGCAAGAACCAGAAACACAAAAAGGGGCTCCATTGATATGGGTGCTAGTGACACATTTATTTTACAGGTTTGGCGAGGAAAGTATGGCTCGGGTTGTTCAGTGGCTAGAGAAGGAAAATATTCCACAAGATGCTTCTGTGCTTGATATTGGAACAGGGAATGGGATGTTTCTAGTGGAACTGGTAAATATATTTATAAATAATAATAATGATGTTACCTTAGACATTTCTCTATATTAATACTACCAGTACTAATCTATTTCAAAATATTCTTTTGTTTCATTTTTCATACAATGACTGTCTTAATAAGGATTTTAAAATGTAACCTAGTACAACATTGTGTCTATGCCCAGATTTAAAAAAAAAAAAAAAACCAGTGTTGGTGGGCACTTAAGTGTGCTGAAGTTAATGGCTGCTCATACTGAAAGCACTCTTAAGAGAGCACAAACACTCAAGGGTTTTTTTTTTCTGATTATGTCCATTATTGTCTGATTGTCGTTTAGTTCAACCTGATTACACTGTAGTAGCAGCAGCCACTCTAAAATGAGTAACACAATTGAATTATGCTGTGTTTCATTAGTTTATCAAATTGAGAGGCTTGTATCCAATTTGTCTTTTTTTTTATTCTTTAAGGCAAAATGTGGGTTTACCAATCTGACTGGAATCGATTACTCCCCTGCTTCTGTTGAGCTGGCAAAAAATATCATGGCAAAGGAGGAACTGACAAACATCAGGATCATGGTAACATTGGCATATGATGTATTGGATATTGATATTTAATGCATTTAAAATTGTGTTATTTATATTTCCCAAAATTAGTTGTGTTTTACTGTCTTAATTGCAAAACAATAACTACTTTTAACAAGCATGTTAATGATATTCACGCCTGCTGTGAAAATTAGAGCCGTCATAACGTCAAATCACTATGACCTGCATCCACGGTATGCACGTGTAAAAGTACGTATTTTACATAAAGAACGATGTCTTTATATACCACCAGGTTATGGTGCACCTAAAAAACTTGAACTAATGAAGCTTGAGCAAGTTTCATGCAAACAGCTTTTTTATATATAAATATACCAGATACCATTTATTTAAAATGAAAATACATGTTTCCGATAACATCTGCTTCTTTCAAAACTGCACAAGCAAGACGTAAATAATTATTTATTTAGCTACAGCAACTTTGAATTGAGATTTCACAAGAAGTGAAAGTGTTTAGATCCTACTTACTAACTTTTTTTTAAAATTATTATTATTGAAAATAAGTCGGAGGTATTTAGGATTGTGGGCCAAAGCTTTGTTTTCTTTACTTTCAGCCTGTTTGCTTTTTTTCATTTCCTCTATCCTTCCAACCCAGACTACAGAACGGATCCTTCAGAAGCTGCTCTAGACTGTGCTTTTAGTGTTGAAAGACACTGTTCAGATTTGACCGCTAATATTGGGTTTGAAAAGAGTCCTTAATTTAAAGGATACATTGGCTTGTTTTCTCTTTAGAAGACTAGGAAGCAAATGGCAGGGTGCCAGATGTACTTGTGGTTATCATTGCAAAATAGTTTTCCCACCTTGTGCACAAATTAATACCTCTCTGTGTATTTAAAAATTAAATACATATGTAAATAAATCATTTAATTCCATGATCTAGTGCAATATGCTAGTATTTTCTGTGGGTTCAAAACAGGATTAATTATGTTGCTTTAGAGTAAATATTGACCGTGGTCAAGCTGAAGTCTTGTGCAGGTCAGGCTTGTGGCAGACTGACCGCATCCTGCCCCGGACCTTCTCTGCGGCACAAGAGGGTCTTCAGTGTCGACAGCTGTAAATCCACCACACTCGCTATGCTCCAAATTCATCCTAAATTAAACCAGTGCACTCTCATCCGTTCAATTCACTGAGCCGAGGTGGCGATTCATTACAGTGTGTGTGTTTAAAAAGTCAGTGACTGAGTAACACCTTTCAAAGCTACACTGCTGCGAGATAAAGCCCTCTTTCATTTGCTGTTTACTTGGCAGACAAATTAGTGAGAGATTCGGAAGGTAGAGGGGGGCAGGGGGGCAGGGGGATGTTTACAGTAATACTCCTTCTGTTGGCTCCCGAAATGTGAGGAAGTGGACAAGGGCTAAGATGTGCCAGCTGGACAAAAGATCTCCGACATAAAACTTAACCTGTGTTCAGTCCAATTGTAAACCCCCCTGTCTCTTGTTTGCATCGTAACCGAATATTTTACAACTTATTTTGTTAATTCAAGTATAATATCTATAAATATATTCTTCTGAAAAAAATGCAGTTTATTACAAATAATTTCTCATAGTTGCCTATGCTGTTTCTGGTTAATTCATGCTTTGCCACTTAAACATGCTGTGTGAACCAGGAAGAAGACCTTCTCAGCCCCTCTCCTGAGCTGTCAGGGTTTGACGTGTGCATCGATAAAGGGACGTTTGATGCGATCAGTCTGAACCCAGAGAACGCGGCAGAGAACAGAGAGCAGTATGCTCGGGCTGTGCGCTCGGTGCTCAAAGACGACGGGCTCTTCATTATCACATCGTGTAACTGGACCAAAGACCAGCTTCTTAGCATTCTCTGCAAAGGTGCGTTACCATTTTATTCTCCTGACAATCTGGTCATGTTTCGTAACTCAGCAGCGGCTGGTTAGGCATTGGCTGCGAGGAAGCAATAGCAGTCCCACTTGTGGAGACATTATTATTATTATTGTTGTTGTTATTATTATTGTTATACTGTTTTTCTTTATCCATGGTGGGGAGTGAGGAGACGCTTGTTTGTAAGTGTGCAGGACCTGGTTGTTTGTGTTTCACTCATCCTGTAAAGTTCTTGCTGTACCCCAGTTTGCAGTTTTGTCTTTCCGCTTGTATGTATCTGATAATTCAGCTGCTTCCTGGTAGCTCACTCAATGTATTTCACTTCGTGTCTTTTCAGGATTTGAGATTCAGCAGGAGCTGCCAACGCCTAGCTTCCAGTTTGGAGGGAGAACTGGGAATAGTGTGACAGCGCTGGTTTTAAAGAGGAAGAACTAAACACTTAAACTTAAATACAGGATTGAACCACAAATAGCCTTTCTGGGAAGGAGTCTGCCTTGTTGCCAATTAAACTTTTGAAAGGGTGTGTAAAAAGGTCCCAGGAATCTACAGCAACATTTTCTACAAAGGACTCGGATTACATTGATTTTCGTTACTTTTACATGACAGAATTTATACAGAACTTTAAGTTTATGCAACATTAGGGAAATCATTTCAAGGTGCATTTTTATATTAAAATTTGCATAAAAATATGGAGACATTTTCACAGCCATTACCCTGACTGTCCAGCAGGGCAGCTAACTTGACCTGTCTATCAGCATTGGTTTCGTCTGCCATAAATGCTGAGCCTGCAACCAACTGTAAAGGTTTACATCAGGAATTTGCATTCATTTCCCCAGCTGATCTTGCTCAGTTTTTATTATAAGCATCCTCCAAAGATATTTCTGCCAGCATTATTGTTAGTAAAGCTGCTTCTGTCAGCTTGAGAACATAAATGTTACAAATGTGTGTCTTTTACAGTTAAAGTTGTGTCTTTGAAACTGTGAGAAGGTTGAACCATTTGAGATCAGAAACAGAACAGCAGGTGGGGGTGTTCTCTAAAGTGTTAGATACTTTACAGCACCTGATCTCTCAGACATGCACCAAAGCATGACACATTTTGTTTTATTCTATTCCCATGTATAGAGCTCCAGTTGTGATTATAGCGGGTAAGAATGTCTTTGGTAAGAATGTTCTTTTAATTGCTGGAACGTGGGGATGCATACTGTATGTCACACTTATGTTTTTATGTACGTATGGATGCCGATAGTTCAAATTTAAAATTGCCAGCAGTGGTGGCGGATATACAGGTGTATGCGACTGCTTCATATGAATTTAATGACACTGTAAACAAAGTACCTGAAATGATCACCAAAGTACCTGAAATGATCCTGGTAGGGCTACCAGCAAGGCAATGAGAGTATTTTATTGTCATGTTCTGCCTGAGATAACAAGAGCCAATTTTAACACTTAACACGGTACCTTTTCCTTTCAATATGTCTCATTGTAAATCTAATGGGGATAATATTTAGAAAATAAACAAACATGTTTAAAAGCCACCTTTAATATGAACACTGATGCTTTTTTTATCAACTTTTTTCATGGCTATGAAAATGTTCCTGCCTCAATATATTTTACTCTTTGTACTTCCCTTTTTTATTACAAAATTGCTGGTTAAGCATTATTGTAGGAGGCTGCTGCTAGAAGCAATGCTTTGGAACTTCATGTTTTTCAGTAACATACAACAACATAACTGCTGTAGGGCTCCTTATTTTGTACCTACGGTATTTGTAGTTTGTGTCTAATACAGCACTTTGGTTGCCTTTTTAATGTGTATCGCTTTTCATTAGTGCTGGGACGAACATGGGATTTTCATGTTCGGATATTCGCTCATAATGTAAATATTTGTTCGGATATTCGTTCGTTTTTCAAAAAGTATTAAAAGCCATTATATTGCTCTGAACGCAGGTGGAGACTGCATAGCGGCAGGGGGCGTGGCCATGCGCCATATCACACAGACCTCTTTTTCATTTGCCATTTTTTTAAAACTGTCGTGCGGATTCTGGTGAGACGTGAAATAAGTGCAAGGTATTTTTGTCATTTGGATTCTGATTTCTCCCAGCACTACTTTTCATAGAAACCCCTTCAAATGAGAACATGTTGACTCTTACTGTATTCTTCCCTGTTTTGTAATGCCGGTAGCGGAATAACAAAATGTAAAACTTTACTTTGTAATCTGACACACAAATGGAGCTCTCGTATGGCTGGAATAGCTGCCATAAGAGAGCTCCATACACGGGTGCAATCGATCAATGTCGGTTCCATCTCTATAAAGATTGAAGAACAGTAAGCTCAGATGCAGTGTCAACTTTAAAAGGCCAAGTTATTCATAGGTCGTTGTGTACAGTGTTCTACAGTTGCTTCTGCAGTTAAATCCTTTTTAAACTCTGTGTGCAGTATCATAGGGCACAAGGATTTTTCCATGCCAATTTTAAATGATTTTTTTTATAATAAAAACTTAACATCTGTGTGTACAGTAAGGCCTTTTCTTGTTCATACATTTTATTAATAATTAAAGCACTTCAGGCATAATGGTATCTTGGCAAATCCTAGCATTGCCCTGTGTTCCGTGATACCAGACATTCCTTGCATTAGCTAGCATTATGCTTTGTGTACAAAAATAAATATTGCTGTCAAATGTACTTAGAACTGGTGCAATAAATGCCAATTTTCAGCTTGACGGTGAATGACCCAAATGTGTTTTAAGGTCCCACTTTATAATTGTCATAGTACCTGCTGTTATATTTCCTGGGCAGAAGGTAAGCTCTCAATCCACTGAGCTACACATTTCCTTGGAATTGTTAACCGATTGTCCAATTTAAATAGGGGCATCACGTTCCTTTACATTAAAAACCCTACCACATCCTTGTGCACGCTCTGATGTTAATGACACAGTTCTTGGAAAGTGTTACAGGTTTGCCTGGGCACATTGATTGGCAGTTGTCCAGATACTACAGTCATAATCCTTCAAAAGGGTATTTGTTTGAGAAGTTGCTAAGGAACTTTTAACAAATATGGTTAGGGAGGAGAGAAAATCTGCCAAAACCTTCTAGAATGGTTGTTGGGTCGATTTTCAGAAAGCACTCCTTAAAGTCTTGGCAAGGTATCTGTTCGTCTAAGAACACTCACCCACAAGATGCAGAATAAACGGCTGAGCCAACCTTTTCAGGGCCTGGTTGTAACAGTGGGTCAAATGAATCCCAAGCTTGATCAAGCAAACTAATTAGAAATGTGCATGATTACCTGCATGTACAAATGTGTGTGGCATGTAAAAATGGACTAGAAAGAGCAACTGATTAAGATCTAGTGCCCCATAAGGTACAGAATTTTACATATTTTAGAAGGGTGATTATTATTAGCTTATTTGATCATTCCTAGATGTGTTTACTGCAGAATGTAATCAAATTGCAATTTAGTGGGGAAGGTGTTCAATTTTAAAATTTCTTGTTTTCTGATATACAAACAAGTTTAAATATTTGATTTGAAACCTACTGCTGCAAGTTGGGACAGGCGTACACTATTTAGATCACAGAGTGTCGATTTAAAGGGTAAGACGTTGGTATGTACATCTCTGCTCTTTAAAATTGTGCCAAGGGATCCATAAAGAACAAAACTCCAGATAGTTACAATGCCTCCCTGTGAATGTTGGGGGCAATTGAGTGAAGCATATTGTGAAATGTCATCTGATGCCTTCATTGTACCAATAACAAACTTGTGTGCTTCACAAGGGCCCATGTGGTTGGGCAGGACATATGCAGTGTGGATCTGTGCGAGTATATGGTATTTAATGGCAACATGAGCTGTTTGTAAAGCGTTCAGTGTTATAAAGACAGTACCTCAAGTTGAAATGCAATGCAGCAAATATTTATGTTTTTTTTTTATTATTATTTTGTATCCAGGGAAACTGCATGAAGTATCTTCTTGTGGTGATTTAACATGTTTAGTGAATAGTTGTGTAGATTTAAAAACCGTCCAGTGCAGCATGAATGTGGAAAGCAATGACTCTCACAGTACCTGTTTAAAGCAAGACATTCTCTCCCTATTAAGTAATATACATACAAGCATTAATAGTCTCACAGAGAGAGGTACCGTGGGATAAATGTGCTTACCGTACTATACCTACTTAATGTGTTGGAAATCGGTTTATATTTAATCTGGTGCAGTGCATTCCCCACCAATGGAATTAGGGTTCATCTCCGTTTTAGATTTCTATTTACAATGTATCAAAAGAATCTCCAAAGCAACCACGGATTAAAAATAAAATAATAATAATTTCTGAAATCCATATATGTCACCCTTTTCACTAACCCTTTGTTAAACGGTTGAACTTCACTCCAATACATTGTATTCACTTTGAAATGTCTCTGCGAAACAGTGGGGCTGGGATATGAGTTCAGTGTTTCCTCCGAGGTGGAGTCTGCTGCAGAGACCATTAGGACTGCTCAATAGGGTTGAGCCCTGTGCCTCAAAGCCATGGAAACTTATCGGAAGTGAAAGGGATGCTGAAAAGGTGAAATGGTCTTTGCACACAAAGTTACTGTGTAGTCCCTGAGCTTGTCATTATATGGGCGATCCACATGCTTGAACCGGCTTCCTCACAATCGCAAAGCTGTATGAAAATCACATTGTTCTGGATGGATATATATGTATATATATATGAAATGTTTTATTAAACAGAAAGTCAAGAATTATATATATATATATATATATATATATATATATATATATATATATATATATATATATATATATAATTAACATCATCTAGCTTTTCCCAATTCGCAAACTATTGGCCGCCACTATAGTTTATTATTTTAAGATGAAGGAGTCTGCGTCACCTAGCCGGACCGAAGCAATTTAGCCACTACATATATTAGTAGCATTTGGGAGGCTAGTGACCCCGTCACAAAGGAGAATCGTCCATCAGCTGACAACTCCGGAACAAACAACACGTGGCTCCAAATACTATCAAATTCTGTATGAACTGATTAATAGTTTCAATTACCAGAAAAAGTCTACTTCCTTGATTTTTTCCTACTCTAGAGTAGACCGTGCCAAGTGCAGCAGGGCAGAAGCCAAGCTGAATGGCAGGAAAAGTTATCGTCGTCTTTGTTGGAAACGGCGAGCTGTAACTTGCAGAGGTGGACTGAGTCCGGTCTGACATTTGTTATAAATCTTGAGGAGGGAGCGCCTAGTTTCAGGTGAGTTTCGCAGAAATGCTTGAAGTAGATGTAGCGCCCCCCACCCCCCGCCGCAGCTGAGAAATGGTTTGGCTGTGTGCGGATATTGTTACAATGTGTAAAGTAAAGGGTCTGTCCTGCTGTTGGTACAGTTTATTACAGTCAGTCAGTGAGAGGAGCTGGAGTGGTTGTGGAATGTGATGTGCACGAAGGTTGTTGATTTCTTCGCAGTTCTTTTGTTTGCATGTGCCGAAGATGACATTATGAACTCAGGCTGACTGAAGACAGATATTTGCTATTGGTGCTTGCAACATCCCAATCCTTTGATCGAGAGAATATAAAAAAATATTCTTGCTCCCGTGGGTATTCCATTATTCTTTTTGTGTGTGTATGTGTGTGTGTGTGTGTTAACTTAATATATTTAACGATACAGTCATGTAACGTCAAATGTGATGCAGGCAAGTTTCTGTATATAAATGTATTTAATTAAAAGTTGCATTGATGGAGGTGGTTTGTTCTTTGCAAGTTTTTACCGTTTTTATATATTTTTTTCATCAGCACCTTGGTAGAACAGACTCTGTTTGTGTGGAGACACACCAGGCAGTAATGCTTTAATAACACGAGTTTAAGACGGCTGTTGTGCGTTTAGTTATTTGCAAACTGTGTATTTCACGGTACTACTATATTGCGAAGTATCTGGGATTTCAATTCTTCTTCGCACGACTTGCGTCCTTGAATGTACGGCTGTGAAGTCGCATTTTTGACAAGTTACAGAGGTGGGCAATGGAGAGTGCCACGGGGGTAAGCCACGGTGTTTATTTACCAAGTACTACACTGTCATCCAAGCTACTTAGAGTTAGTTTGCTTCTTAAGGATCTGATAAAATGACACGCAATAAATGACATGATGTCTGCAGTCACAGATGCCTCATAACGAACTGAGCCTACCGTTATGTTTAAAACGTGCTTTGTTGCATTGGTATTGTAATATGTTTGACGAATGCAATGCACCAGTTCAAGTTTATATTTCTGTTGACACCTTATTTTGCTACAAGAATTAAAATGTATCCAAAATAGTGGACTACGACCGTTCTGCGCATTTGTCTGCCAAGAAAGTAATATGTTTTGATCTTTCGACTGTAGTAGCTCGTGATCACCGCGTCTGTATAGATTAGGCATGGTGTGGGTCCTGATTTAAAATTATAATTTTGCTTTGTTACAGGAACTGCATTATTTGTGTTGTTACGGAAAAAAGCTCAAAGGCCATTGAATATAGAGTATGCACCAGGTATAGGTCAGTATAAGGAAGCATACGGGTTTGTAGCTTCTGCTGCATGGAGTAGAATTTGTTCAAGTTGACTGGGAGACTGGGGAGCAATTAATGACAAGGAATGTAAAGGAATAGGATCTCCAGCAAGCCTGAAATACCAGCATGCGTCCGCTTAGCTCTTGTCCTCTGCGCTACCTGCTCAGATTTCTAGACCTCTGAAGTACATTCTAGCTAGATCCTTGAACAAACTACCTGTATGTTAAGAAAAAGCTCCATTCTGGCTTTTCACTTAAAATTGTTGCAACAAACTGTATGATTGTATTATGGATGAACAACAAATATTATATTTGGCATTCTAGAGTCTCTCAAACTGCATATTTCTTTATTATTATTATTATTATTATTATTATTATTATTATTATTATTATTATTATTATTATTATTAGTGTTGGGTACCCTTACTATTAGACCCTGAACACACCTTGATCAGTGGTAATCTTATTTTACACACATACTTTTCAAAGCTTCACTTTGCATAACATAAACTCAGTATTTAAATACTGCTTTCCTTCTTTCCAGTGGGGCTCAGATAGCTGGTTCCTTTCTATTTTGAACTCACATGGAATTCTTTTGTCAGGCTTAATGCTCAGTTAAAGTGGAAAAGCTCACTTGGTCATACAGTATGTGAGAACTTGTTGCTAATCTACAGAAATGCAGTGGTAAAAACAGAAGATTTAGCTCCATGTAATATTAGATGCTGTTGAGCAGAATGCCCAATGGGGATGCATTGAGAAAACAAAAAAAGAAAACACTGAGGTGCCTTGTGGGTGACACATGTTTGTATTGCACAACACTCCTTGTTCCTTTCAGCTGACAGCAGTCAGGTCTAGTTTTTTTTGTTGTTAGTAAAACACTGACCAAGTTTGCATTTATTTTACTTTATTTGTTTAAAGATACTCTTACATCTGTAGAACAAACTTGGATGTGGTGTAATGAATGTACCTGGTGCTTGTTTCGTTGTTCCCATGCTGGTCACAGTATTTATACAGGTTGTGTTTGTTTGTGGAGCACTGGGAACATACTTGTGTCTTGAAGGACTGACAAATACACTTGAGCTGAATCCAGTGTTTTTTTTTTCATTAGCTACCTGAATGAAATGATCAGGCTTCAGCTAAATCTGCAGTGAACTTACTAAATGTATTGCAGGCTTATAGGCTAGTATAAATACCAGTGTCAATCCCTGGCACGTGTTCTAGCCCATGTTGACATGCATTTATTTCAGTGATCTGTTCCACTAACTGTGTCTGCAGGGCACTGTTGCCTGATTGTAGAAATGGGTTTAAAGGCCAAGGTGGCAGAAACTTTATAAACTCCTCTCTTGAAATCTTAAAATACATGGCAAACACCATAACAGATATTCTTTTAAACAGAATACTGATACTATGCAGAAGTAATGCTAGATAAGCCATTCATACCAATGCGGTTTATATTAGTATTCTGGCAAATGGAGCACCGAATGGGAAATAATTAATCTAGCTTCCTTCCTTTCACAACCTTCTCCAAGGCTCCAGTGTACAGCAGGCCACTGCTAATTGACCCACCTAACCACCAAGTTTGCAGGACTGGGGTTGGGAGATGACCAGTAGCAGAAATCTGCTTAGCAATTCCTGAAAGAACCCATTGACATATTTGGCTGTGGGGCAGTTTTGAAACTACATGTGAGCTAGTGTTTTAATTAAATTTCAGAACTGCTAAGGAATTCCCCTGTATGAGTGGCATGGCCACTCTTTTTAGTTGTGGTGTTAGCGAATGGAAACATGGAGTATTGTTATTTACGCCAATGCGGCAGCTACAAATCTCTCTCGATCAGGATGTAATCTGTAGGTAGCTGTAGCTTTGTTTCTGCGAGTCTGTGCCATTTGGTGTCAGCTTAGAGGTAGCTAAAGCCGATAACAAGCTGATAATAAAGCAAACAATAAAATAGTTATAAAAAACTCCCTACCTGTTGGCTATGTCTGTCGTAATTGAACGAGTACAGTAAGTATTTAAGATTTTGTTAGCTATTGACCACCTGGTGATATAATTTGGGTGGTCAGCTTGCTCATCTGCTTGAAGGGCAACTGCACCAGCATACAATGAAATGGACACACAGACTGCTTATCCAGTGTCGTTCAACATCTAAATCCATCCCAAATCATAGCTGCAAAGTACATGAAACAGGGACATAGTACATAAAAAGGGAATTGAAGTGGAGGAAACCGTTTGGAAATGTGGCTCTACAGCACTGACAGAAAAGAAGGCCACTCTTGAAGCATGTCGAGTTTTACATTTTTGTTTTTTAAATTAAAGTATTGTATTGTTAAAACTCAGGACGGAACTCACCGGATAGAACTTTTCTGTGCTTTGAAAAACTGGCTGCCTGATTTTCCTGTGTCTGCTTGTTGTGTTGTGAGTCACTTGAACTTCCAGAATCGTATTTGTGGGTTGTATGAAGACATCTCTGGAGCCGTTTTTATTGTATGGGTTTGTTTCCATGACTGGTTTATGTTGTTACTAATAAATTATTAAAAATGTACAAGAATAAAAATGGACGTTGACACAATCGTATTTGTACGCGCAACGCAATCCCCCTGTGGGGTGGGGAGCATTGTCGTCAGGACAAAGCATAAACACAGGGTACTGATGCATGTTCAGAATTGCACCAGCCTAACCCTTCAGGTACTTGAGCCACAGTGAGAGGGAGACTACCTGAGTCCACAGGCTAGGCATTGTGCAGTATTGCATGCAAGTTCCAAACATCTATTCATCATCAGGAAGCTGTTTACCTTTCAGTGTTTGCTGCTGTTCTATTTCTGCATTCTGGCAATCATTTGACATTTCTGGAGGTTCACTTACAGTAAGTATATTTCTTCTATAATTGTTCATGTAATATTTGTAAACAGCTGTTGTCAGTGAAGGGGGGGGGGGGGGGGGGTGTGAATGCATTTGAATTTCCTTATGAGTTGTTTCCTGTGTACATTAGTGCCAGTATGGTAGCATGGAACTGCTATAGATTACCAGTGCTTATGGATTAACAGCACTCCTACATGTACACTATATGAATATCCGTACAAGATTTTACTGTGGGGTTCCTCTCACACACATGTCTAATTGGAAGTGGCTCTACGCCGTGAATGACAGAGATCTCCAAACTCATTCCACTTGATTCATGACCGATTTAAATCTCATTCCAGTCTTTCTCTTTGTGTTTTTGTTTTTTCCTAAATGGGCCAAAAAAAAAAAATCTTAGAAGTAATAGGTAGAAATGACTATTTCCCCTCGAGCTAGTCACATACATAGACATTTTTTTTTCTCTTTATTTATCTCACTCCTTCGGTTCCCACAGTGAGTCACAGTTTGTAGCTGTGTCTTGAAGGGAAGTGGTTGTGTAAGGTTTTGCTTTTGGACAATAATAGTTTGCATCTTGTATACGAAAGGTTATAACCCTTCTGAAACTGTGGCTACTCACAGTTTTTTTGTTGTTCTTTTGCATTTTATGATTGAGCTGTTGCATGCAAGCTTGCAAAATAATACAGGGTTGGGTTATCTTGTACGACTGCTAATAACATACATGAGATGACATTAGCACATACTCACCCTAGATATGCTTAGCTTGTATGCATTTTTAAAGCCACTGTACTCTGCCAATCGTTTTTAGTGTGTTTAAGCTCCTGATTGGGATGATGCCAACTTTGCTCTTTGACACAAGGAACAGAGAAGAGAGAGGTTGTTAAGCTCTTATAAATGTTGTTGTTGCACCCTTTCTCGAGCCATGTGATTTGAACAGTCCCATCACCAATATCAACACCAAGTTTGTACTACTAATTGAACTCAGACCATACTTGTGTATATATATATATATATATATATATATATATACTGATGCACAATGAAAACGCAACTGTAAGTTTTACATCACTAGCTCATTTGGCACATACTGTACATAATGTTATTTACATTTTAAATAGTGAGCAGATAGGTTTGTTGATTGTTTGAGTAGTATTGTACCTTGGGACAACAAAATACTGAGCTCAGGTCATGTGATTTCAGAAAACACCAGGTGCTCAGTGTTTGGTATTTGAGTTGAGTTAAAATTGCCAAAATGAGTTGATCTGTATAAATAGCCATTTGAAAAGACATGATTTTAATTAATGCAAGAACAGCGATAAATACGACCATGCCCCGCTTGAGTAATGAAGATCGCCTGGTTGCTATTGGCATGATTGAAGGCAGCCTTTCTGTGAGAGAAGTTGCCTGGAGAATGAGATGTTCTGCTTCAACAATCAGCAGACTAGTCCAGAGAAACCAGGAAACCGGCTCTGTGAGGGGCAGGCCACGTCCTGGAAGGCAGAGGGTCACCACACTGGCCCAGGACCGTCACATCCGACTGATCCATCTGCATAATCATTTTCAGACTGCAGTGGTCATGAGAAATTCCAGGAAGAAATAACCCGCGCATCAGCAGAATGACCGTAGCTCGTTGTCTGCATGAAAATGATTTGCATGCTCGGAGGCCGTTCAGGGGTAACATGTTGACAGCTGAAAGATGAAATCGCCGTCTTCTGTGGGCCAGAGAACATCTGAGGTGGTGACAGAGAGAGTGGTGGATTGTTTTATTCACCGATGAATGTTGTTTTGCCCTTGACAGACTTGACGGAAGACAACATGCATGGAGACGTCGTGGTGAGCGTTAAGCTGACTGTTGCGTTGTTCAAGCCAACCGGTGGAGCGGTGGAAGTGTGATGATGTGGGGAGGAATCTCCTTTAACATAAGCATGCCTTTGGTGCAGATTGGTCGACCTTACTGCTGAGCAATACATTGATGAAATCCTTGAAGCAACAGTTTTTCCGTTCCTGCAAGCCAAATCCGGAAGTGTCGATTTTCCAGGAGGACAATGCAAGACCACACAGTGCTAGGATTACAATTGCATGATTTCAAGAAAACAATGTCGAGGTCTTGCCATGGCCAGCTTTTTCTCCTGACCTGAGTCCAGTAGACAGAGGAGACAACCGCGACCAACCAACCTTCGCCAGCTGGCAGCATCCACAGCAGCCTATCCAGAGGCTGATCAGGTCTATGCGTCAGCGCTGCCAGGATTGTGTTAATGCTCAGGGAGGTCATACCCAATACTTTGTAATGTTTTCATTTAAACAGTGTGTCACGTTTCATACTGAAAACATATACTGATTCTTTGATCTGTATTTTTGTTCATGTTTTCTGTGAACAAAAATACAACTCAACCAGAGCTGTTGCCCGACCATCTCAGATTTTGCTAGAAAAATTCACCTGGGGACTATGTGGTACTTTAGCCTCACCAAAGTGGCCATAAGCAATACTCGAATGCATGACGAATGCAACTTCAAAAATCCAAAATCTGTGGATACCAAAATGTTTTGCTTGATTCTTGTAGATCTCATCAACATCTATTGTGTGATGTTTTGAGCCCCCCACTTGAGTTATTTCGGCCTAAACTTGGTAGAAATACCAAAAATTCAAATTTCAGAGGGGGTTAATGACCAGTGGGGGGACTTGAAACCAAAAGTGTTTCACAAAATTTGGAAGAGTGGTCCCTAAGGTTCTTACAGCAATACTAACATTTTAGGAGCCACATCCCCTACAGGGTAAAGGGTTGGGCTGAAGTTCGAATCAAACTTGTCACTTCCCTCATGTCTGGCAACTTGCCTAAAGTGAGTTAGGTGCTCCTGGTATATCTTTATCGAAAGCCCTGTTCATTTCAAGTCGAGCGAGGTGCTACACATGATGGTAGCGTCCAAGTTGAGCCCTGGGTGATTTTTCTGGTCAAGGTCACTTTTTCATTTTTGGTTGACCTTTGCCAGGTCACAGCTCAAAGGGGAAAAAAAAAAAAAATGATTAGCATTTCTGAACTCAGCAGGCCCGAAAACCCCCAGGTGATTTTTTCTAGCAAAATCTGAGATGGTCGGGCAACAAAATGCCCCTTTTCTGGTTGAGTTGGCGTGGAATGACCCATATTTAATAGCCTTGAGCTAGCATAAGGCACAGATGCCAATCACTAATGTTTCAAGATACTTTAAATTACTGAAATCTTTACATAGAAACGCAAGGGCAGCAGAATACAGTGTTTTGAGAGTTTGTATTTCCATATTGCATAGTTATGTGTATAATTGGACCTGAAAAACTGCTGCCTAGATTTCATCCAAAGAAAATAATGTTCCAAAAGGCATGAAATTGCTTCCTGGTTTCTATGTATTTCAATTCCCCCCAGAGAGCTGCAAGCGTTTCAAGTGGTAGATATTTTCTAATGACAACACCATAAATAATCATTACTCCATTGTCATGCCAGGAGAGATTGAACTGATAGACGTGGTGTAGCCTGAGACTGAAACTTTGAATCCCCCCAGGACTCTCAGGGGTGCCTCTGTCAGAACTGAGGAAGCATGTGTGTGCTGCAGAGGGGATTACTGTGGTGGTGGAGAAGCAAGTACAGGGATGGAAATAACTCCTTGTGCAAAGCAGTTTCACCCATTCCAGGTTTTACTGCGAGCTTGATTAGTCACAGTGTATTGGTAACAAGCTCAGGTGTGTCTTATTAAACTCGTAGTAAAAGCAAGAATGGATCAAACTGCTATGCAATGGGAGTCTTATTTCCATCCCTGGATTATCTTCTGCTTCTGTGGCAACTGTGAGAACAGATGCATTCTCAAGTCAGTATGTTTACTTTACTGTAGCTTGAATTTTTCTGTCAAGTTTTGACTGAGTAGCAGGATGGATGGTCCTTTCCAAGTCAAAGCTTAGATAAAGATTGCTTTTCATTATTGTATTCAAAACTCCATTTAAAACGGACACCAAAACAAAATGCATACAAAGCAAAGCAAAACAAGCAAATTAGCTTGAGTGTTTAAGTAAGGTTAAAAATGCAAATACAACGAAAAACAGATATGGCTTAAAAAGCAACAATACTTCGAATATCATTGTCAATCCGATATAAAATCCTGAAATGAAAAGGAGTTGTGTGTGGAAACTAGCAAACGGCGTGTCGCCTTTCACGAGCAGTGATCGTCACAAACACATCTGGAAACAATAGATACATAGAAATTGTGATAGCTACCCCTATGCCAGGGGAAATTGTAAGTGTGTATCGTATCACAGATTTGATATCCATGCATGCATTCTACATGCAGCACTGCATTCGGACTGTTGAAATAGAGCTGTGACTGAGTGTTGCTGTAGGTTTGGTTTGCATTCTGCTTGGCTGCTTCTGTCCGTGATGTCTCTTCAGACACTCTGAATTGAGAAGCTTTAATTTCAAGATTTTTATAAATGAAGATCATTTAATCAATCCATCATTCTACAGTGCGGTGTGGTGTTCTCTAAACACTGGTTGCTGCACGGTACATGCTGGCTTTGAGGTGTGAATGGCTTTAGTATTACCTTGTTTTGATTGTAGAAAAATCTGTCGCCAAGAAACGTGTACATTTATAGCAAGTAGAGTATTGGAAAAACAGTATTTATGTAACAGGGTCTGGTGTGCTTTGACTGCTGTGGAGGAACTGAGCTGCTTTTAAAAGATATGGGTTTCCAACAAAACAGTACTGTGTGAACCGAAGCTGTCCCATCAGGATTAGCTTTAATATGGATTCTGGATTGTGTCACTGAAGTGTGTTTATCCATGTGGTATCGAAGTACTGGGACAGGCAATTACAATACCTTCTAGCGTTCTTTCTTTTGAATGTTTCTGTTGGCATTAAAGATTAATGGAAGTTCAGATTTTTCTTTGTTCTCCTTGTGGTGCATAGGGGATACTTCCAGTATTTTTTTTTTCAGCTTGCAAGTTTTCAGTTCATTGCCATGTAATTCTATAGTACATATTTATACTTACACTGCTGGATAATGCAATGTCAGGATTGCTGCAAGTGGCAACACATGCTTTCCAGCACAAGATCAAAGGTGGCATGCCAGCTGCAGTATTGTCAAGTATGCAGTCATAAAATATGGACCGCCTGGGATACATAATGCCAGGGAAATTCTAGATGACCCTACTGAGCAGTTCATTACCTCTACTGATTTGTACTGATCTCTAGTTAACCAGTTCTTTAATCCTTTCTCCTTCACAGTCTGCCAGGATGATGTGGTCTATACTGGCTGTTGCAAGTTAAGGTGATAGATAAAATAAGTTACAGATTTTGAATACTTGCTGTGTTCCTTTCCGTGCGCTGGGTAATCAAGGATAAAAAAGGGTGTTATTGCTTTGTAGCCTAGTGACAGCATACACGGAAGTCTTTTTTTATATAGAAATTTTAAAAAATCACATTTTTTGGCAAAAAATAGAAAGATTCTGACTTTGCTAACTTGCCAGGATTTGAATCTGCGAAGGGCCATCACTGTAGTGCACTGTGCTTTCACTCCATGCTGTCTTGTTTGTTCTTGAATTATGATGACCTTCATTTTTCCATCACAGACATCTAGGTTGTCTTGACCCCTCCCAGCATACGGGAATAAGTCAGTGACTGGAGAAATTGTATTACTTAACCCATGACCAATGAACAATTGGCCAAATTAGCATAGGGAATTAAAACTAGCCTTAGGAGCCCCATCCTATATTGTTGATCCAAAGTGATAAATGACAGTAATGTGAATCATATGCATGTGGTTGGCTTTCTCTGCCGAAGATTAAACACAAGCTATCTCTATTCTCCCAGTGAGGTTTAACTTGGCTCCTGTCCCTAGCGTATGGCCAGTGGGGTCTTGTGATCCCTTGCTGATGTCAGCTCTTTGTTTCCCACGGTGTTTCATCCTCCACACAACAGCGCTTTGTTCTGCAGACACCACCAGGGCTAATGTCAGGTTAGCAAGCTCCTTCTCTCTCTCTCTCTTTCTGTACATTGAATTAATTGGATATCTTTTTCAGAGGTTGGCAAACTTTTATGAGGCATGGTCTGGAAAAAAAGATTTGGCTCTTTAATCACTCACCATGATAGCATCTCCATGTGGCTTCCATCAACTGTTTTAGAGCTGTCTTGGGTGAGCTGCTAATAGAAGAAGGTGTTAACCAGGAGGTCACTGATATTCATAACCTGCTTGGGGAGTCCCTGGATCTGCTTTGACTACCAGCGCTATGTTACTGTGTGGACGTGTGCTAAGTCAGGGCTGTTCTCCAGTTTCTGGATATTAAAGATTCAGGTGGCCCGATTTTTGGTCTGTTAGCACCAAAGTCTGCCTCCATTTTTCAGCAAGGAAGATTTAAATCTATGGCAGCAAGAAACAACTGGAATGTTTGTAGAAGCAGTTCAATTTAGTTGTTTTCTTATCAGTTTCATTTAATTGTTTATCTTCTCAAAAGTTGAAAACAGAATGAAAACTGAGCCCAGCACTGACCCAAGAGAAACAATAAAAATTGCGATTCCACAGTTACATTTGTGATATCCTATTACCAGGTGACACGGCACGTTAGATGAAAAGACAGGTGCCTTGAGCGGGTCTTCATGATTAACTTTATAATAATAGCTTTTATTAGTAGAACTTGTTCAATAGATCTGACTGCCTTGTGACCTACCATGTGGAAGGCGCTCTTTGTATTGTATTGTCATTGGCTTATTAACCTTCATACTGTGTGTGTGTGTGTGTGTGCTGTTTCTCTTTGAAGATAGTAGGTATAGACTAAACACACACAAAAAAAATAAATAATAATTTTTAATGTGTACACTGGAAATGCTGTAAGTTACTTTACATCTCTGTTTGAAGCATGTAATGCTACTTACGCACTAAGATCATATGACTTTTAAAATCCCTAAATCGAGATCTAATATGGGCCAACATGCTGTTGTATATCAAGCATCTCATGATTTTATTATGTTATTTCTCTTGCTAGGACCCCCTTGGAAATGAGATGTATATCTCAAGGGTTCTCGTCTGGTTAAATAAAATGGATAAACAAATAGGATACTAGAACCCCAATGCAGTAGGAGTTAAAGAATGCTGCTTGTGATTTTGCACGATGTACGAGACACTAAAGGTCATTAAGAAAAGAGACTGGATCATTTTCCTACCCGTAGTTTTGTTGCTCTTCTTGCCTGTAGTTTATGATGTGGAAAAAATTAAAGCTTTTTCTGTCCGTTTTGTTTGCACAGTGATTTGGAGGAGGTTTGGAAAGCATCCCAGTAGAGTCTCCCCGTGTTCAGCCAATGGAAAGCAACCTCGCTGAACTTTTCAACTGCGGACGCTTTGAAACGGGATGCAACGGCCGGTAAAAATGGCTCCTGTTGACTTTTGCCTGCACTGGAGTCGATTGGGACAAACAAGTGTGTTACAATGGTGATCATCCTTACCAAGAAACTGGAAAAGAAGAAGGGTGCTGATGATGTAACACACAGAGCCTCAAACTCTGAACTGGTAAGAGATGGAATATTACAGTAATCGCAAAAACACTGTTTTGTTTAGTGTCTTAACTCCTTTTAGTTTAGATATATTTGACTTCTCAATGCAGGGCAAAGCCAGATCCAAAGAATCATTCCAAGATTTTGTTCCTTAACTACATACATATATAATTGTATTGTTTTGTTGCCCTTTGAGCAGGAGTGTAGTATTACAGTATGTGTGCCCTGGAAAGCAATGCCTATTGAAATTCTGTGGACTGTACACACTCATGTAGGCCCTCATTTACAACTACAATTATTATTAATTTCGTAGCCGACACCCTTATCCAGGGCGACTTACAATTGTTACAAGATATCACATTATTTTTTACATACAATTACCCATTTATACAGTTGGGTTTTTACTGGAGCAATCTAGGTAAAGTATCTTGCTCAAGGGTACAGCAGCAGTGTCCCCCACCCAGGATTGAACCCACGACCCTCCGGTCAAGAGTCTAGAGCCCTAACCACTACTCCACACTGCTGCCCATGTTGACTTTCTTTAGGATGTACACAAACAACATATTAGATACAGTAAGAGCTGTTCGCATTAATATACAGGCAGTTTACTCATTTGCTGGAAGCAGCCAACTAAGGGAGTCCCCAGTCAAAATGATTTTTTGTCTTTGTGTTCCTGACTCAAGCCGAGGAATATGTTTCTTGGTTTTAAAGTCTAATGCACACAGTCATGCATATTGTTATTAATGTCTGTGCCATGGTGTGGTTTCTGCTATAAATATCAAATATAAAATAAATACAGTTTGTATCTCTGGGGTTTCCAATTGCCACAGAAATGGCACTGTTCATTGAACCGAGTTTACATCAGATAGAGTTCCTATTAAACCAGTGTACTCCCCACACACAGAGCTGGGTGTTTCAACTCACTCAGCCCCTTTCCAGCAATGCCAAGTTATTTTACATTATGAATTTGCAGTTGCTTAAAAAGTCCAAGTCGCTGATTGATCAACCTGTTAACAGTCAGTCATATGAACTGCCATCCCTATCCAGTTTGTAAAACAACTGCAGGTGAAAGTCAAAGCTTAGTAAATTAATGCAGAAAGAGGGCTTAGTTAGATTGCTGTTTAACTGGAAGTGATCATTTTAGATGACTCCGCTACTACGGCCACTAGCATTTTCTGTATTGCGCAGGCCAAGGTACAATTAGGCTGCACCTAAAAAGAAACTTATTTCTACATTTAGACAAACATGTCTGCCTATATTATGATGAATAACCTACTCAAAGTAATCTCACTCATTTTACAGTCTGTAAGTGTTAAAAATAATAAAATATCGAACTCCAGTTATAAGGGGGATGAACTCAAGTCTGAGTGCACTCTTACAACACTCTGATGCTGTTTTTGTACCATACCATACATATTAGGTTACACACATACACATACGCATAAATGCACCCACTCTGAACAACCGTACAATCTGGACACAACAGCCAAGTTGAAGTAAAGCAGATGGTCCCACTGCGCAGTGATACTAACATTTGAAACCCACTAAATGCAAAAAAAAAAAAAAATCAGACCACCCCCCCCCGCCCTTCACTCCCCCCGCAAACAAAAAAGTATGTTAACCGTGAACCTCCCTAAACAACTATTAAATGCACAGCAACACGAGGACATCCAACACCAACTACTGGGAATAAGTATCCAGTTTTATACATTCAATACATTCTGTTTAAACTTTGTATGTGCTGTGTTTCTACTTGTGAAACGTCCATCTTCATTGCAGCCTGCCCTGGGGACTGAGCAGACAGCAGGTGCTGGAGAACACACTGGATGTTCTTTACAGCATTCTGAACGCCCCCTACCATTCAGCCCTGGGCCTCTCCCATGCAAGACTGTCAATTGTGCAGGATTGCTGTGGACTAACGTTTACTGGGGCTCAAATTGAGAGCACATAACTAATTTAACTTGAGATACAAGCCTAATTCGAACACAGGCCGGTGTAATGCTAATGGATCACCCCACTCCACCACCTAGTCCACTTCTTTTTAAAATTACCGGAACTTGTGTTCTCGAAACTTTACATTTGACCGTGCTTATGTAACAGACAGGGGCTTTCTGTAAACTGGTTACCTCAGGTGCTCACTCAGGAAGTGGTCAGACTTGCTACCACGAGTTGTGATTAGCACCTCTATCATACCTCATAGAAGTCTACAATAGGAAAAAAACTGTGTTCTTTAAGGTTCTAACAGGACATTCAACCTGTTAAGTTTCACAAACAAAAACAAAAAAAACACACCATTATTTTTGGATGACATCAGTGACAAAACAAGTGCATCTCTCTCATGAAAAGCTGGCATTGTTTTTCCTTTAAAAAAAATTTGATACAGCATATGAAACACTTTTATGTCTTTGCTTATTGACATTGTCCAAGAGGGTAGATACTCTGGTTTGATCAACTTGTCTGTTTATTTGCAGCATAATCCAAAGAAGATGAGTAAAGGGACGACTCTCTTCTCCTGCGGAATTATGGGTAAGTGGTTTTCGAAATAAAATGCACATGGCCTTGATCTAAGCGGCAAATAAGCTCTTAAAAAGAATTACCGATAATTGTGCTTTTGTCATGTCCCTCAACAGCTGGGTATTCAGATGTCAGGAGTCAACCAGAGCCATATTGTACTGTGCTACAGCAGCCAGCATTGACAGGGTTTTGATCTCCGATCTCTCTGTGTGCAAACACAACACAACAGACCTTCCTATACAATGCATTTGTGCACAATAGCATGACTTAATAGGTAGTGCATTTTCCCTCTTACATCAACATATTTATACAGATAACCTTCAAACACAGTATGTACTGCATGCCTTTATTCCATTGGCCAATGCAAAAACAACTTGATTCGAAAGTGCAGTAAATTGGTACATGACTGCAGGTTTTTAATTGCTGCATTGTAACTGTAGTTTAGATTTAAATGCAGATTCATTTCACTAATTTGGAGTTACAGCACAGTTTCACTCTGCACCTTCTAGTAGTATTATATAGGGTAACAGATGGCTGTCTCCAGAGACGTTAACAACCACAAGACTGAATGACAATGCAAGCTGCCTTTTCTAGTTCATGATATCATTTGTACTATTTGTTTATTCATGGATAGAGTGAAGAATGTACCAGTGTTGCATTGAGTTGTTGGAGGTGGTGCAATAGATCTTACAATATGGCAGGTGAGAGAGTGAGTGACATAATGTACTGTAAGCGTTTTTTAACAGATATTTTATAAAGTTTGAAATAATTCACATTAAAAGACAATTCTGCAAGACAGTTAAAGTGGGTATGATAGTAACAATAATAATAACGATAATATTAAATAAAAAAAGAAAAGAAATAACAAACAACTAAGTAACCTTGGAAACCTGGGTTGTACTGGAGGTATTTTGTATTGCATTGTTGTTACAGTCTGTATATTTATGCAAGTGACACCCACAGAATTTACATGGTAAGGATTGTATCTCTAGCTTTTACCCACAAGTAAAAACAACACGATAAACTTGTTGTTTAATTGCTTGTATTTAAGAGCTTGAAAAACGCAGTGACTTGCTCATGTTTGTGAATTAGGCACACTAGTATTGTAGCTATTATTTGAGGTACATTGATGGTCCAGAGAGCTGCTCATTGTTTTTGTGATTAAATTGAATGGTATTGGCAAAAGGTTTTGAAAGTCTAAAGGTAATGGTGATCGACTGTTGTAGGCTTCGGTCTGTTGTAGGTGGGGCTGATAAATCTATTTACTCAAAACAGCTCGGATTCATTTAGCTTTGCATGGGCAAACAAGAAGTTTGATACAAGACTGTGTGTCAAATCTTTGACGGTTCAACCTGCCGTGTAAAGATATTAGTCATGCTAATCCTTTTAGATTGAAACTATAACCTGTCAAAAACCAGCTGCTGTAAAATCCAGCGCAGTTAATTGCGATGCTGAATAATGAGAATAGAAATATCTGTTTTGTACAAAGAAAAACACCCGCATTGTAAACCCAGATGCAACAATAGGCTTTCTAAGGATGATGTAAGAGTAGAGTGTAAGCAAATATAGTAGTTCCTGTATGACTGAGCTGTAGCATTTAGTAATTGAAAGGAACAGATTAAGAATCCGGAGGTGGGGGATCAAGGCAATTTCCCTCTGCTCAATGCCATATTCCAGGAATGACCGCTATCCCGTTGACTGGCGACTCAAAGTGCTGGTAGGGCTTGGGAATCATGGATAACATGGTTTGTCTTGTATCCAGCAGAAGCCCAGACCCACCTGTACTGTTCACTTGGTTTTCAAGAATGCCCTGAAACTTGTACTCTTTTACAAGCCACTGTTATTAGTTTTAGTACTTTTAGTATAATTCTCACCCCTTTTCCAAGTATTGGACCTAGTACTATTTTGTAATGGGCAGAAGCTTCAAACATTATTGTAACCTTTTCTAGTTCCTTCATGGCATTAATACAAATTCCCAAACAACAAAGTAATCTTGATTATATCACCTGCATGCAAACCATGAGATATATACGTCAAGTATTGACGTGCATGTATATCAGCCAGTGTTGAAAATGTGATTGAATTAGTTTTACACCACAACAACACTGTTTTAACTGGTGATGATGCTCTGGGAAACTGACAAATGTGTTTATGATAGGTAATATATTATTTCCTGTAAAATATTAATGTAAATATCAATTCATTAAAAATTCCTCCCTTATGGGCTCCCGAGTGGCACATCCAGTAAAGACGCTCCGCGTGGAGTGCAAGATGCGCCCTATAGCCTGGAGATCTCAGGTTCGAATCCAGGCTATGTCATTGCCGACCGTGAACAGGGGTTCCTAGGGGGCGCCGCACAATTGGCTGAGCGCTGCCCGGGTAGGGAAGGATTAGGTCGGCAGGGCAATCCACGGTTCACTGCGCACCAGCGACCCCTGTGGCTAATAGGGCGCCTGTGGGTCTTCAGTTGAGACATTCAGATCGGTGTTGTCCTCCGCCACTATAGGTCTGGTGGCTTCGCTGTGGATCTGCATTGCGAAAAATGACGGATGGCAGGAACACGTTTTGGAGGACGCATGTTTCAGCCTCCATTTCCTGAGTCGCCGGGGGGTTACAGTGGTGAACCGGGATAAAAATAATAATTGGGCATTCCAAATTGGGGAGAAAACCGGGGCAAAAACCATTGGCGACGACTAAATTGAAAAAAAAAAATTATTATTATTATTATTCTTTTTATTCAAATGTACAGCGTCATTCCAAGCCTTATTGATATGAATCGATATAACAAATGTTCACTCAATACATTCGTAGCTTCTATGTGGCTATGACTGACTTTGACCAGTTTTGCTTCTCTAACAGAATGCGACAGTTGGGCAGAGCTCAGTCGGAAGTGTCCCTTCCGGAAGGAGACGGCTGGTGCGAGCCTCGAGTCTCTGTGGGATGCCCTGCCGGAGCCCTGCCAGGAGAGCCCAGCCAGGGCACTGGAGTCTGGTACAGCCAACGCCGTCACCAGCCTCATCCGGGACCTGAGCCTGAGCGACACCAAGAGCAGCCCAGCCGCCGCCCCGCCCAGCAAGCGCCAGTGCCGCTCCCTGTCCTTCTCTGATGAGATGAGCCCCTGCCGCTCGGCGTGGCGGCCTGTGGGTTCTCGGGTCTGGACCCCTGTGGAGAAGCGGCGCTGCCACAGTGGTGGGAGCGTGCAGCGTAGCTCCAACGGCTTCACTGGCAGCACCATGCAGCGTAGCTCCAGTTTCAGCCTGCCTGCCCGCTCCAACACCTTCCCCGGCACCGTCTTCTCTCTCGGCTATGACCAGCCCTGTTTTGGACAGCGCTTTGTCTGCCAGCCCTGGCCAGGCTTCCAGGCCTTGCCTTCCAGCACCGGTAGCGGCCCAGTCAGAGACTCCACCGAGCTGCACAGGTCCCTCTCGCTCTCCCACGAGCAGATCTCTGCCTTGGAGTACCAGGCCCCATCGGCCCGGAGCAGCCCAGACTCTACTCCCGAACTGGGGAGACGCACGGGGCCTGGGGGGCTGTCCAGGAGCCGCTCTCAGCCTTGCGTCCTCAATGACAAGAAGATCGGGATGAAGCGGAGGAGGCCCGAGGAGGCCCAGGAGCAGAGGCCGTCCCTCGACCTAGCCAAAATGACGCAAGTAAGTGTGCACAAACAAAGAGGTTTGAATATGGTGCAGGCATAGTAGGTGACATTTTTAAAAACGTTTTACCATGTTTTTAAATTTGATTTTGTTGCTTGAACTTTCTTGAAAGTGATGCCTATAACAAATTTTGCCAGAACAGTTGCCTTATCGTTTTAAGAACACTGGCTCAAGTCAGACACTCTTCCTCCCAGAACTCCACTGTCTCTAGTCAGTCCTGGGCTGTTTACATTGTGCTGAACAGAGCGATTTGAGATCTGGACTGCTGTCTGATTAGGTTGAGACTTGACCCAGATTTCAACAATGCTGCTGTGCTACCTAACCTCTCAAGGAATGGGCTGTATCTAATTATGCATAGGAGCCATCATGCCACATGGAATCTGCCTTGCAGCTTTCAACAGCTAAATAGAAAATGTTAAAATATGCCAGGGAACCTCCTGGAAGAAACAGACCCGCTGAGACATTATTAGTCAGTTGACTCTGAGCTTCAAACACAGATCACAGGATTATTCTTAAAAGGGATACAGGGTCCTTTATTATGTATGCATGTGTTATTTTTATATAACGAGATTATTATTGAGGAAACAGATGGCTAGCTTTATCACACAGTCCGAAAATAGGCAGGGGTGGGCCTATTGTATAATACTGATTTAATTTAGGACAGCTCAGCTTTTCTCTACTGACCCACTGGGGCAATTCTTAGCCAACTCCAGTAGTGTTCTGAAGCTCCATGGGGATTCATCGCGCTGTGTGCCAGGCTACAGGGCTGTACTGTAATGGGGGCCTGGCTTTCCTCTGCTCTCCACCTCGCAGATGACGTGACCTCTGCAAACCACTTTGAGTGAGATCCAGAAGTTCATGGCTGTGGAAAAACAAATAAAAAACAAAGTTTTAGACAGAGGCTGTTAACTTTAAGAGACTGCAACAATGTAGGTGTAATGGCTTAGCTGGGGCTCAAAGCCACAGTATCCTGGCTCCCAACTCGTCCTCTTGTCTTATTGTCTTATTACCATTAGTGGTGACTGCGTTTTTTGTTCTGTGGCAACAGCAATTTGTTATGGTCACTTGCTTCTGGTGCAGGATTTTGTTACACACTGAAATGATTGTAATAACATTGTTAAACTGTTAATTGTAGTAGACCATTTCTATTACCTTTTCCATTAAACAACCCTAAGCATAATAGATTTGCAAAGGGATGACATGTAATCGTCTAAAAAAAGGAGCTGAAATCCAGAGACGGGTTCTGACTTACGCAGCCAGGCAAACTTACACAAACATTCACACACTTCCCCCTTGTATAGTAAACATTGGCCTCTGCCAGGTCAAGGGTCAAATCTCCCAGACGTCAAGGTCAGAAGGAACAGGAGAATGTTTAGCCCGTAGTGATAAGAGTTCTGCCTGTAAAAGGATACACCAGCAGGAGGATACAGGAGTGCTTTTACTGGATGTTTGGTCAGTTAGGAGCAGCATGTGTGTGAGATTGCATAGCCATACACAAACTCAGTGTAGTGCCGTAAACAAGAGGGGACGGCACGGGTTAAGCTGTGCAAATATTTTCAGAGGGAGCTGGTTCACCCCTGGTTAAGCACTTGCATAGCAGCTGACACTGTTTTTGTTTCAGTAACATGCAACACCTTGGTTACCCATGCCATAGAAAAGCACTGCTGCCTTAGCGAGTTCTTTTATCATTTATCATGTCTACATTCAAGTCTTTTGCAAGAGGCATTGATTGAGCAAAGTACAGACATATATATATATATATATATATATATATATATATATATATATATATATATATATATATATATATATAAAAATTAGGGCTGCTCCGATGAACAGATTAATCAGACCGATTAATCAACTAAAGAGTTGATCGCAGATTATTTTATTTTTGCTTTTTATTTTTGCAGAATTTTTTATTTTTGTATATAAAATAAAATCAACCAATAGAAGATCTACATTTTCTCTGTGACAGGCCAATCATAAGTGAGTGGAGGTGGGACATAAACAGTTGAAAGTCTTTAATAGGTTTAACCAATGGGAGAGTCAAAGATCTGCCCCTTCTTATGCAGGTGTCCAATCATGAGTGAACAGAGGCAGGACATAATTAGGGGTTTAACCAATGGAAAAGTCAAAGATATGCCATGGTTTTACAACTGACACAAGAAAGTAAGGGATATACTCGCCACTTCCAAAATTCAAATTAAAAAAGGTATCTGTGGCTTACCAGTAGCTGCCAATTAAAAAAAGTATACTGCTGGAACTGTATTTTGTTCAGTACGGAAAAGGCGTAATGGAATAGCACTGGCTACAGCAATCTAAGATTGGCTACTTATTTTGTGCATTATGTATTGTAACATGTTGCTATTGATGGGATCTCCATGTGTATGAGATGATAAAACTCAGTGGGCTTTCAAAATAAATCAATCCTAATCCAACACAGCTGTTAACAGATAGGTAGAGTACGCCTGGCAAACATCCAAGTGTTATCATAGAAATGATTTATTGACACTCAGTCAAACCAATAGGTTTCTAAGCTATTTATATTCCTTCACTGGCCTGGGATCAAGGACACCAAAGGTGGGCAATTTCCCTCTGCCCGATGCCACAATCCAGGAATAACTGGCATCCCGTTGACTGGCGGCTCAAAGTGCTGGTAGGGTTTGGGAAGTGTGGATAACATGCCTTGTCTTTTATCCAGCAGAACCCCAGACTCACCGGTACTGATCACCAGCAGAAGACTTGTTTTAAAAATACAATTCTAGAGATAATTGCTTTTATTTTAGTTTTTTACTGCCTCTTCACACAACAGAACTGCAGTGTGTATTATGAAGAACATGGGCATGTAGCTACTTATTTAATGAAAATCTGAAAAGAAAGCCCTGCGCTGCTGCCGTTGAGTGACCTGGGAGTACACAGGAGAGAGGGAGAGCTTCAGGGTGGGGGCGGGGTTTATGAGTGGATAGGTGTTGAGGAATGGTAGATGGCCATAGGAAATAGAGTCGGTTGGAATTCTGTGAGCTCCTGCTGAGCCGTGGCAGCCCTGTCTGCTCACAAGGCTCCTGGCCAGGTCCCTGGGAGGGAACAGTTTCCTGTTTGAGTATTTGAGCCCCCCCTCCCAGCTGAGGTGCTATCAGCCAGCTCTGTTTCTGCTTTTCCACATTAAATGGCACAGAACTTTTCCCAGAATCGCCCGGGGAAAGGAAAGGGAGGTGGAACAGTTAATCGGCTGTTAAGCAGCGGTGAATCGATTTCCCAGCGCCTCGGCGTCAGTGCGTGCAGGTTATTCACTGCAGGAGCCTGTGTTTCGCTGCTGTCCTTGCTTGGCATGCTTGACAACATGCTCATTCTGACACAGGGCACTTTTTATATTGAGTATGCTAACCATAGCAGTTTGCATGTTTACTTTGTGTACACATAGCAGTTTCTGTTTCTTTATGCATTCCTTAATGTTAATCGGGCACAATGATATTATAGTGGAGTTTTGCATTTACTGGTTTTACTTCTGTACACGTTTTTAAAATATCCATTACTTATTTTATATGACTGTCAAAACTGTCTAGACAGTGAGGTACACTGGATTGTAGACAAGTATCTTTGAATGTTTTGAATTTCAGATTCTGTTACCAACTATGAACCTTGGAAACAGAATAGGAGGATTTGTACTACAAGGTAGCCATTTCCAGTGTGTTCCTGTTTCTATTTCTCTCTCTCGTTGCAGGGAGTGGGTTTTACCCTTTTAAGAAAGTAAATTCCACTTGTATAGCAATAGTAAGCCAATTTTTGAGGTCTGTTTTGCAGAAGCATTGGAAGTGGCAACAGTGCTTTTAATTTGTACTTTGTAGACAAGTGTTGCTAAGCAATTATGTCAACATTTGTCAGGCAAAAAAGAGTTGGTAGGCTGCTCTTCCCCTTTTTAAGGCTAGATTTGATGCTGTATTTTTGTTTGTGTTGCCTGTGCATTAAAGGTAAATGAAAACTGCAGTGATTCCATAGTGTTTGAGCACCTTTGCTGCTTGTTGTGTTTGGGGAATGGGATATCCCTACCTGTTTACCCTGACGCTTGATTAATAAATAGCATCGGCTATTCTCATGCATGCAAAATGTTATACATTTTCTAAGAATGACATGCGAGTGGGGGGGGTGGGTATTGGACTTGGACCGAGTGTTTGAAGTTACAGATGACTATCTCTGCACAACACCTCTATACCAATAGGCAATTGTCCAGCCACTATCTTGGGAAAAACTTCACTTTGGTGTTGTGTGTCAGGTCTAATCTGAGATGTGCAAAACTGCCTGTTCATTTTGCGCAGTTCTTACACATCCCTCATCTTCATTGACCCTCCTTATCAGGAATTACTAAAATTACAGACTGGTTTGCATAACGCTCAGACTCCTTACTAACTAAACCACTCCGTAATCTCATGTGGCATTGTTGCTCAATTATATTTTCACTACAGTAGGAAGCCTGCTGTTAATTCATATCCAAGTACAGTAAACACATGACTTGTAGACAGTTCTGAGTGTTTATTCATGAACCCTAGGAATGTACATCTCAAGCCATGCTCTTATAGTGCACCTCTGAAGTGAGGGCTGCTACTCTCGAGCTGAGCTGCCTGTTGTAATGGAAAGAATGTGTTACAGTTCTGTACAAGACAAGAATGTGGAACACTTCTCGTTCCCCACCCACAGCATATGTTTCAGTTTCACTCGACACTGTAAATATTTCCTTCAAGCTCACTCAACCAGAAGCCAATGCGTTACTTTTTCTAATCCATCTCGATAATACCAGTGAGCGCAGCACCAGCATGGGTTGAAGTTGAGCATTTAGTTGAATGTGAAAACTTAGACAGCGGTGGTACTGATTTGTGTCTTCAGAATGTTTATGCAAATTAACCTAGTTGCTTATTATAACAGTAAAACGCAATGAATTTTTTTTTTTCTCTTTTACAGAAGCTCAGAAATGTCCATAGCCTTAGCTGCCCTGGTATTCCCAGTGAAGACTGTTCCCAAACTAACCAAGTGCCTCCCACTTGCAGTGGTACTAACCAATATGAGGCTGACCTCAGACCTGCTGGGGGACCAGAGGAGGGGCCTCAACAGAACACTGAAGAGGGCGGGGCCAACAAGGAGGACCTGTCCAATGAGGAGCTGCACTTCAGTCCAGACGAGGACGGAGACTCCAAGAAGACAGCAGAGAATGTGGACGAGTGCAAGAACTGGGAGGCCGAGAGCAGGAAAGCAGGGGATGCTTTTCAGCTGGGAGGAGAACTGGACATTGAACAGATTGAAAGAAACTGAAGCGGGCAAAGTGTTGACTGGTACCCTGAAGAGCGTTGCGGGGTTGTGAAAGTTGCATGAAGCCCTGAAACTAAGGGAGGGGCTGATACGGGTGGAAAGCAGGAACATGCCTCAGTCAATACAAGGGCTCAGATACCCTAGTTAAGGAGATCTTATTTTGAAACAAGATAGATGTACAGAGTTTGGGGCGTGGAATTCGGCAGATTTCAGAAGTGCAGCATGGTTGTGTGGATCTTCAGCACACTAAAGAGAAGTATTGTGGAGGATTAGTGGGGTTACGTGGTGGGGGGGGGGGGGGGAGGGAGTGGGGGGGATCATGTTGTTGTACTGGGTCGAGAGGCTTGGTGAAAAATTTTAAAGGATTCCCCTGCTCACACACAAAACAATAGCAGATGGGGGCTCCCGAGTGGCGCATCTCGTAAAGGCACTCTGCCTGGAGTGCAGGATGCGCCCTATAGCTTGGAGATCGCCGGTTCGAATCCAAGCTATGCCACTGCCGACCATGGACGGGCGTTCCCAGTGGGTGGCGTACAATTGGCCAAGCGCTGCTAGGGTGGGTTAGGGGTTAGGTCTGCTAGGGATTCCTTGGATCACAGCACACCAGTGACCCCTGTGGCTGTTCAGAGCAGTTCAGAACTGCGTGGTCCTCCAACACTAAGTTCTGGGGGGAAAAAAGCGGATGGCTGACGGCACTCGTTTCGGAGGACGCAAGTGCTCATCTTTGTCTCTCTCTCGAGTTAGTTCAGGGGTTGCAGCGGTGAGCCAGGTTGAATAATAATTGGAAATTCCAGAATGTTAATCAGTGAATGATTTTGATGTTGCAACAACCACCGTTGTCCTTCTTTGTCGGGCTCTATATTCAAGCATGGGGATAGCTGAGCAGATTGGCTGGAAGATAACGGAGGTTGTACAGTACGTCAGGCTGGATATCTTAAAGTAACAAAGTAACACAGACTGGATGTATTAAGCTTTTTCTTCTGAAAACAGACCAAAAACATTAAGAACTGTTAATGCTGAAAATTATCAGGGCTTCTCCATGTGCATCTTGCTCGTTTTGTAACATTAACTGTTTTTAATTTCATTTAAGAAAACAAGTGGTTTGAATTTCGCAAAACTTCAGTTGATGTCTGAAGTAAGCATTGTTTTTTTTTTGTTGTTTTTTTGTAATAATGGGTATGGGGAATAACGTAAACTGCAGCTGTAGGCATATACTGCAGTTTGCCAGTAAAAAAAGGTTAAATTAAGTTTGCTGAACATGCAGTTGGGAGGGGATATAAACTTACATTTTTTATTTTGTTTGGTGAAGCCACCCTCTTAAAAACAAAAAAAACTCACTTTGTTGCAATCATGAAAGCAATGAAATTGTGCATCTCTGCATTATTTGCATTTGGAGATTTAAGTACAATAAAAAAAAAAAAAAAAAACACTTAACATAAAAATGTTACTCTTTTGTGCTTTTGTATAACCAAGGCAGTACAAATTTATAAAATACACAAAACTTTTCAGTTGAAAATTAAGAGCTTAGAGTCAATAAAAGGTCAAAAGAGCTATTTATTTATTTTTCCACTTTTGGACACAAGTATGGACCATTGGAGTTGCCAGGATATTGATCGAGAGGATACCAGGAGGTCACATGCTGCCCATCAAAGGGGCGTCTGCCAATTCCAAGCACAACCAACAGAAGAAAACAAAAGTCCCTGTATATCTAACCAAACTCATGAAGAATTGTGTTTTCTGCTGTTAATTATTAATGCCAGTAAAAATAATTGGCTGAATAACATAAAACAAATTACTACTATGCTTTATACCCCTTCACTGCTAAATAAGAACTAAAATAACGAAATCTTCCACAGTACCATATAGTCTCCAGCAGTTTGGAGAAACAGATAGGGAGGGAATTGTCTCATTTGTTTGTTGAAGCCTGTTGGGAAGGCAGCAGCAGAGCGTTATGCATTGCTCCCTGCAGCTGTTCATATTTTGCGAATGTTCGGGTTAGCCCTGAAACCCTGTGGCAAGACAAGGGGCATCAAATTGAGGAACCTCATTTTACTGCTTTGTGCTGCGAAGGTTTGGGCCTGCTTTGCTGTGCTGTATAGACTTGTTGCAATTACAGTCATTCTTGAGATGTATATCTTAGGAGAGGCCTGAAATCCCTCCTGATGAGTTGGCATTTTAGGGTCAGCTGCTGTTAACTGTAACCCTTTGCTGCCCAGTGTCCAAAATATTTAACATTGAGAAAGTAAGGATCAAAGAAGTATGGGAATAGACCCAGGGCAGTAAAGGGTTAAAATCGAATCTGGGGTTTGAAAAGAGAAAAGGCTTTCAGATGTGATATGTGTTCAGCAGTGTGTGTGTTTTAGGAAGTCAGTCGGCACACTTTTACTGTTGATTTCCTACCACAGTGCTGCTCTTTGTCTCTTACTGATCTGCTCTTAGTTTTACCGCAGTTCACCTACTGTATATAGACCAAAAGTAAAAGACCTCCACACCAGAACCAGGAGATCATTAGAGCCCATATAGAGCCAAACCCTTTTTAATACCACCTGCAAAGATCTATACGCACCAGTTGAGCTCACATTGCTAGTTATTAATCTATCTGCTGTACACTTGCTATGAGGGGGAAGTGGAAATTGGAGGGTAAAATCAGCCTTTGTTGTCGTTACACAGGGTTCAACATGTACAGGAAATTTAATTTTGATTAGGCCGATAGACTTTTAAGATTAGGTGAGTGTGGAGTTGTGCAAGATTGACATCGCATTTGTAACTCGATAAGCTCACCGCTTGTCACAGAAAGATTAGGCTGCACCCCTATCTCCTAAGAGACTTTAGTTCTTAACAGAGCAGTAGACAGGGACCCTGGTCGGTGAGGCATGCTGCAGTAAAACTCTGCCTTGTTTTGGGTGATACGCAGTTTTCCAGGAGCGCTGTAAGCTTGTTAAAGAAACAAAATACATAAGTGCTGAGGGGGAAACCTCCACGCTGTGCGAAAATAATCCATGTGCCATTTTCAGTGCCAAGGTGTGGCAATGTTGTCAGAAAGCGTACCACTGTATACAGTGTTTTCTTTTCCCCAAGGACTGTTGATACAGCTGCCACCCAAGTGACTCGTGGGGTAAGAAAATAAGAAACGTTTTCTGTTAAACGAGTCCTCCTTTCTCTGGAAATAAGAACCCAAATAAAATAGGGGAAGCAATATGATGTGGACCCAGCAGGTTGAAATCAAAACGCTGTGTGTTGAGCGGGTACAGCACAGCTTTATCTGAAGGAGCTCCCTTCGCAGGAGTTTCCTGTAAACTGACCTGGAACTTCCTGTCCACAGCCATCCTTGAAGCAGGAAGCCCACAGCCACAGGCAGGCAGAGGATTAAAGGAAAACTTGGAATGGCAGCTAACAAGGTGGTAATTGCAGGACCACTCAAAACAAACAGCTGTGTTTCTAGGTGCTGTTGGTACAGTGGATGATAGGTGGGAAGCCAATGCCGCAAGCTGTTCATACACACAGGATTGCCAAAAATAACATAGGAGGCGTATATATACATTTGGGAAATTATTGCTAGTATGTTTGGGAGTAAGGGTCTAAGACTGCTGTAGTGTCACATACAAAACAGCAGGAGTCTTTGATACTTTCGCTAGCTTTCGTCTAAAACATTTTAATGATGCAATGCACTTTTACTCCAAATACCGGTAGATGTTTAGTTTTTGTCAGTCTGCAGTCAGCAGGGCCGGATTACAGGACGTGGGGGCCCTACGCTAACACGGCATGTTATTGGCATATTGGTTAATCCGGCCCTGTGTTAAGGACAGAGAGAGTGAGCAGAGTGGAGCGAGCCAATTGTATATGGAGCGGGGGAGCGGAGCACAGAGTGGACATTTCCAGCCCGCTCTTTCACAGCACTGAGAAGAACTGACCACGGTTTTATTTTATTTAATTATTTATTTTTATTTAGTCGTTGCCAATTAATTTTATTATTTTCTCCCAATTTGCCAATTGAGCGCCGCCCCCTGGAAGCTCCCGTCCTCGGTCGGCAAAGGAATAGCCTGGACTCGAACTCGCGACGTCCAGACTGTAGGGCACATCCTGCACTCCACACGGAGCACCTTTACTGGATGCGCCACTTGGGAGCCCCGCTTTTATTTTTCTTATATACAGGTTTGGCCATGCAGTTTGCACAACAGAAAAAAAGGACAAATACAAACGCAGTCACTGTACAGTATTTTCCATCATGCCTGTGCATGGTAACCATTCATTTTCCAGTTTCAAACCACAATTAGGCACTTTTATCGTTTGCAAACTTGAATTGCATTTAAAAAAAAACAAAAACTTTCATATTCAATGTGATTGGCATTGCTCTTTATAATTCATTATGGAGGGAAAAATACATATTCTCCCGATTGTGATGCTGCCATATAGAAATGTGAGAAATGTCATCAGTGTGTCCCATCTGTGTGCGCTAATTTGATACGGATCATATGCAAAGTTTGAAATAGGTGATATTTAGGAAATAAGGGTTTTTGTAAAATGTCCCAAACAAACAGCGACCTCACGGGGACCCCAATTCTGCTGGGGGCCCTACGCTATAGCATAATTTACGTCTCGGTTAATCCGGCCCTGGCAGTCAGCATGACACGTGTGGGTCAAGTTGCTGTTTAGAATGCAGCATTTACTGGAGAACATTTGAAAATGTGCCAAACTACTGAATGACATTGTCCTGGTTTAAGAAATGGTGGATGGTGCTAAGCAAGTTGGTAAAACTTTTTCTGTTGCGCTGACAGATCCTTAGAAAACAAGTGGTGACAATTCAGATGCCACCCCTGGTACTGGAGATATAAGAACAGGTTCATTTCAGTAGCTCAGTGCACTGAAACGGTACAGATAAAGCAAGGGGATCTGTTGTCTTGTACAGCACTTGCAAAACATCAGCCTGTGGGAAGGGAGGCAGGCATATGGCTTAGAATGTCATATTGCACCACGTTCAGATCTCTGTAGGCTGCAGTTAGCAGACCTTCTGTATATGATTAGGATAGGGGTTGACCACACAACAGTGTGACAGATGCATATCAAATACATTCTATTCACAGTACTGCATTGCCTTGTATCCTGAGGTGCTGGGCTGGTGGCTATCGTAATGACAGTATGTGAATACTTGTTCCTGAAGAATACTTGTTCCTGAAGAATTCTGAAGAATCTTTTTGCTTCATTAAAGCTGGTGAAAGCTAACACCAAAGGACCACAGCAGTTGTTTTCATTACAATCAGTCTTTAAATATAAATTATAATATAACAGGGCCGGAATTTAAAACATGCTATGGTTACCACTGAATTAAAAAAAAAAAAAAAAAAAAAAAAAAAAATATTGGCAACGATTATTATTGTAACTAAAAAATGTTGACGTGGGATGTGCTTCCCACAGGATCTGAGGCCTGCCTCTTATGTGTACTGGATAGCAATGCAGACTGAAACTTTATAGCAAGGACCAGGTTGGAACAAAAAGTGGACTAGAATGGCTCACTGGAGACACTGAGCAGCTCTGGAGTGAAATTGAATCAGTATTTGTGTGTGGTGAGAAAGGGAGAGAAAGTGAAGCACCATGGGATACTTGACATTCCACAAGAAAAACGTGACCTCATCTGAACAGTGTGTAACCTCTTTCAGCACAGAGCCCTGTACATTATACACCCTGCCGTATCCAGCTTATGCGCCCAGACATGAAGGCGACTGCTGCCAACTGAGACTGGAGATTGCCATTGAGGGAGATGGGGGCAACATGTGTAGGGTCAGTAGCAGCAATAGCATAACCAACACTGCTGTATAACCAGTTGGCCTTGTTAGAAATATAATATACCACCATATAACCGGTAACATTAGAAACTGCAGCCTGCCAGCTTGTGTCGTGTGCAGCATTCTGCAGCAATTCATCAAGTAAGAAAAACAAGCAGCGACCTTAAACTATTATTCCAGGTATCTTATTGTAAACGATTAAAAACAAGCAAACAAAAAGAAAATACAAATATTTAAAAGTTTCTGATATCTGAATGTACATGTGGTTTCTTTCAACCTGCTAATCTGTTCATGTAGAGATCTGCTTCATATATGTCTGATTTCTCTGTAACCTGAGATAGCACAAAGGCTGGAATTAAGTGACAATTGTAGTTCTAAAGCAAATGTTGACAATCTTGGCTTATCCAGCCTATGACATTGCCGGACTGTGTTCCAAGCAGTTCCTTAATTTTTTAAATGTATCTTAATGATCAAGTAATTAATTAAAGGACCTGGTTGGAACAAAGTCATGCAATGGAATGGTTTATAAGAGCCAAGGCTGCCTACCTTTGCGCTATAAATATATGTTATTTAATCACGCTATAGGAAAAAAACTAATTGGATCAGCAATAATTGAATTACTAAGTTTGGTGAATAAAATTAAAATAAAAAGATCAGCAACAAAACAGAACCTGCAAAGCCTCCAAGCTACTCTAAAAATCCCTGAGAGATATGCACTACCTCCCCTGAATTCTATACAGCAGGTAAGGCGAGACCTGGGAGGAGAGTGGGCAGACCAAATTGAAGCGCTAATAGTGGCCTTTGAAGCTGCAGTTGAGATTCCACCTTCCTTCAGCACATCATCCTTTGGTTTCCATCTGAAGCACACAGCACTAATGCAGCAGATCATTTCATCTCGGAGTGGCAAAATCTCTACCTGTTTAAATATAAGCCTGTGATGATGATGGGACACTCCAGTGAAAAGGGTGTCAGCAGGTGTGCCGTGGGGTGATGTCTTATCACAGGGAAAGTTTTGAGTGAAGCCATGCCTTCCATAGAGTTCAAACGGAACTCGAGAGATAAAGACGATTGTTGAATTACCGTCATATCCTGAAGTTGACAATAGCATTTACATGTACTGTGTGCGGGGGTGGGGGAGAAGTGTGACAACTAGTTGAGGATTATAGCACAGCCTTGATGTAGTTTGGGGAATTCATTTTTTGCCAAGTCAGTGAGTTAACGAGGTCGTTTATGTGCAGAACTGTGAAACACATTAAACAGCTCCTCAGAAACAAATCCAGCTAACCCTTTGACATGAAAATTTAACGTGTCGGAAAGAGCACTTCTGGAAAGCACTAGATTATAGCGTTAAATGTCATGTTCAAGGCTGAAATTCATCCATAAAATGATTGGGACATATGTAACAGATGGGATTGAGAAACCCTGAGTAGCTCCATTGAATAGATAATGATGTAGAAAGTCAAGTTCCCTCCACACTTTCCTTTTCACTCACCTTGAAAGAACCACCTCAGTTGAAATGTCCAATGTACTTCATTGTAATTCAGTGTAGTACAGTGTTACAGCAATATTTGTGAAGGTAGGAGTAAAACATGCATGCTTCATAAGTCTTCATGAAGCCTGTATGAATGGATATCAGGTTGCCAGGCTCTTCTATATACATTTAGATTATTATCCAAACATGTCTGCAGAATTGTTTGAGTTATGAAAAAGGTTGTTGGATTAATCATGGTTGCCAGCTTCTGGGGTCAGCCCTGGAAGTTCTCTTCTGGCCATTTAGGAACCCCAAAAATAATGGATCTTTCAGTGAATCAAGCCTCTTTGGTTGGTAACCTAAATTGGGGTTTTAAAGCAACAAATGCAATATCAGATGTATTTCAATGGCCCGTATATTGACCTGAGACTAAGGAATAACCTTGAGAACTGGGTATATATTATTGTATCTGTATATCATGTGAATTCTTTGGGTTACCTCTGAGGCAGCTACTGTATTTAAGTCACCTTATTTTAATAATACTGTTAATACTTGTTCTGTTGAAATTTATGTTTTATATGGTGCATTTTCAGCCTCGTAAAAAGGAAAGTTGTGTTCTTCTTGAGGTATTTGTATTCTCTTTTCCTGGCAGTACTGCATTCCTGCAATTAATATTTAACATTTTAATTTAAATTGTATCAACCATTCAGTTCCATTTGGTAAAAGTTTGGTATTTTAGGTTTGAATAATCTTTTCAGCAAAGAACTAGCACAAATATATCCCAGTGTAGAACTGCCTCTCTCTTGCATTTCATGGACCTCTCGCAATTACAAGCATGACGCTTTTGTTTAAATTGTATTTACTTGTCTTGCTTTCCAATTTCTCTATTGAACATCAATGTCAATGACTTTTGCTGTGGGTTTCAATCGATCAAATGGTCCCAGTAGATGGAACAGGTGCATTCACCAATGTACATGAACCAGTAGGATACAGTAAAGACTTTCTAATCAGAATTGGAAGTCTTATATCCTGGTTTACTTCTGATAGCCATTAAAAGTCAGTTCAAATCTTTATCTGTCAGCCACAATTCACTGGATACACCATACATACAAACCCTGTGTTTAATATATTGCCTTAGATAAAGTGGGCTGAGTAACAAAGAAAATCCATACATGTTAAATATACATTACTTATTTATGATGGGTTGTAAAAGTACCATAACTTTAGTAATTCATCACCAGGTATGGACAGATTGCATCAAAAGTGTTCACGATAGGGAAATGAAGGCTCCTGTGTGACTGGTTTCTTAATATGCAATAGCAGTGTTTATAAAAGCAAACAGTACAGGGTATAGTTTTACTGACTTCACTCCAATGTTAGTTTATTGTATTTGTCGATGAAAATAAGGGAGGCTATAAATAACTGCTGGAGGGAGACAACAGCAGGATTAATAAAGCAGTCTCTGTTTACTGTACATCCATCGCTCTTTAGATCATTAAATTGACGCCTACATATCCTTGCTCATAAATGTTATACATTTTCTGCATCTCAATACACCCTGCCAGATTTATATTTATTGGTCCCTATGTGTGCTAGGTTTTACATGCTGAAAAACATGGGTAACCAGGGGACAATGAAAAGGTAAAGTATTAAATATGGTGCATATGGTACAATAGCTGGCTGACAGGGTTTTACAAGTCATTAATGCAAGCACCTATCTTGTCAAAGCCACCCAGATCCCCCATTACTTCTCCAGTGCAATGCATTTTACAGGCCAGATATGTGGGGTTTGCAATGTATACAGTTTATAAAAAGAAATGGAGTATGTTTGCTGGAAGCATTGAAGAGGCTGGGGAGGAATGGGAGCCAGAAGTATACACAGAGCAGAGTTATCCCTTTCTTGTCGGTGTTAATGAAGAGGTATCTGACTTTGTTTGAAGGACGGTGTTCATGTGGTTCACTGCCTGCTTTGTTTTTTTAACACGCATGTGACATTTATTACAGCATTCAAAGTCTTGTGAAAGGTGGCATAGAAGAATAGTTTGCTTTTGAATAAAGCAGTATTGGAGGAGGGGGGGGTGTCAGTAACTACTGCTGTCCAATGATAAGCAATCAAGTAACCGTGTTCAGTGGGTTTATACCAGTTATTATGGAGCTCCTATTTGCCCCATAATGCCATTCCACCAGCACTAGCAGAATATAAATAGCATGGTCTTGTAACTACAGTATGGCTTCTGACTAGACTGATACTGGAAATGAGAAGCACTGTATGCGTTCTGTTAGAGGGCTATGATGCAGCAGGTTTGCTTGAGCTAATAGCCATTTCCTGCTCTTGTCCTTACAGTTATAACTTCTGTAGCCCTATCGAAACAGCCAAAGCAGAAGGCACACTATAATTTTGTCAAGCTCAAACAGCTGTTCTATTCCTGGGAAGGGTGAGGGTTCAAGTGGAAGTTCATTGTCGGAATGATTTATTATTTCATTGTGGGTATGGGCTATTTCAGTCCACACATGGATCAGATGAATTGAATACAAAACTACTGTACCGTACGCACTTCTGCTACGTGTCAGCAGCTTGACTTGAGTACAAACCCTGCAAAACAAAGACTTTGAGTTAGCAGCTTGACTTCAGGAAATGAATTAGCTCATAGCAGTCAGTGGCAGGAGATGCAGTTTGTTTGAGCGTACAATGCAGAGTACAAACCCTGCAAAAACTATTCTTCGGCAGAGATATTACTTAAAGCTGAATGTTTTAAAGCCCAGCCTCTAATTCAGTGTCAATGGCCCTTAACACAAGCAGCAGTATGGTCTCTCAGGAATTTGCTTGTTACTTTTAATATGTAAATAAATGTTGTTTCAGTAACACTGGCATGCCATGTGCTTAATTCCTTTTCACCTCCATTTTGCTTCCAGATATACAGTATGTACATGTGCAGTGCGTCTGCTGAACTAAGAAAGAAAACAAGGCCAGGTGTCTGAAGAAGAGTGGCCGGATCAGCCAGACAGGTTGGTCTGACCAATTGAGAAGTAAGATTAATTTTTTCCCCCATTTTCAGTTTGTTATTTTATTATTTTTTTTGTTAGTAGTATATTAATATAAAAAATTGCGAGGTGTCATGTCACTGTGGGCTAACTTCAGACCCCCAAACTCATTTCACATGTGACCTGAGCGATGTTAAAATCCAGGCCTCCATCTTGTGAGATGTGCTAAACACCTCAACTTCATTTAAAAATGTGATCAATTACCTTATTGTGAAAGATGATAGCTTTCATTTTTGTATTCAAACTGGATTCCAAATGAATGCCAAAAAGAAGTGAACCATGCAAATTAGCTTGGGGGGGGGGGGGGGGGGGGGGGGGGGGGGGGGTGTTCATCTATGCAAAGGGTTTAAGATGTCTTGGATTTCAATCCATCGCAAGCACTTGTATGTAAAACACATCCATGTAGACAGGCGTCATTAATTACCTGCAGTGTGTATCTTTGTCATTCCCGTAATCCCTGCATGTCACCCTAGTTACTAAATAAAATGATGACGGGGTTGGGGTGAGTGAAGCTCTTAGACTGACCTCATACTGTATACTGGGATTAACCTTTGCTCATGTCGGAGGTTTCCATGTCGTGAGATTGTTGAGTGTGTAAACCAGAGTCTCCCTGAACATGACTTGCATCTGACCTGCATTTGTAAACCAGGCACTCAGCGAGCCCTGTTCCTTCTTCTCCCTTTCTCCCCCCTCTCTCTCTCGCTCTCTCTCAATGCAGTGAGAGTATTCATCTCCACATCCTTTATCAATTAATCTGCATGACACTGTGGTTTACATTCTTGATTGGGTTCCAGATCCTATTTCATACTGGTGAGTTTACAACCTTCCATAACCCCTCTAATAATCCCAGCCTCTAATCTGTAAGAAATCTCTGTTCATGTCAACAATTCATTTTGCTTGTTATGATACATACATTCCCCTGGTGATTAACAGAGGACACTGCCACAAATCTACTCCAGTGCATACGTCTGTGGGACTTAGACATCTTAAGTGCTGGTAAAAGTTGAATTGTAATCCCTGTAAGTAATAATTGGTTTGCTATATTTATGCATCCTTATTACAATTTAAATTAGCATATCAATAAGTTTTTGCTACTAGTGGTATACTGAAAGTTTGGATTGTTTCACACCTTGCAAACTGAGCCATCAGTTGTAACTGCGGTTTTCTTTCATATTTCTAATCAAATACTGTATGACAATAAGGATGACAGTGTTGTGTTTAGCCCAATGGAGAAATCCTACAGTATTTTTTTTTTTTAATAATTCAATGTTAACTCCTCTTTCTGTGGCTGGCGTTACAACTACTCTGTGATTTTCTGAAGAAAAGACAAAGCATTGAATTCCTGTGTAAACGCAGTGTGGTAAAATAGTCTGCAAGGCCATCCTCCTGCGGTGAGTGGGGTCTAATTTGGGGTTTTCTGAAAAATTACAAAAAGAAATGTGTTTGATTTTAATCTGATTCAGTTTAGGGTAATTCTCGTTAAGAAAACCACATTATACAAGCATGTGGCCTGAAGCTAAAATGAAAGCTTTTCTTCTCAACAATCTATAAAATACAAAGCTGGCATTTTGTTTAGAAAATGAATTATTTAAATAGTGGCAAACCTGGGGCCATTCTTGTACTCTATAAAGTCCACAACAACATCCCAGACTGATGTGTGATCTTGGCCACAATGGCAAAGGCCAATCATGTTCTCACCCACATATACACACTAAATAAAAAGAGACACTATAACAATTTTCATTGATTTATTTACGAACTTCAGAACTTAATAAATCCCCTCCCTGTGCCAGAGCTGTCTAACATGCATGTAGTTACAATGTCAGTTTCCTGCTATTAAACAAGTTTAGCGGGTTAGCCACTAATGAGTCGTCATGGTGCAGTGTGTGTTATCGAAGAGGCATTTCTCTACTAAAGGAGCCCTGTGTTCTAAATGAATCTCACAGTTGCTAGCGCCCTTGACACCACCTTCATTCACCCAAGTGTTTCAGGATCCCATCCACAGCTTCAGCCAAGTTGTTCACATAACCGTCTGCCTTGACCGTGGGGTGCTTCTCATCGTTGGGCCTACGGACATAAACAGGAAGGGGAGAGTTGGTTTCATCCCTTAGAAAAAAAACACAAGCCATAGTAACCAACTGCAAATATGTGTGAGATATACGTATATATTTATCATAGTGCACTGTAGCAAAAAGTCACAAAAGCAAGCTGTAGGTCACGGCTGTAACCACAAAGGAACTTTACAATGATGTAAATTCAGTGGGCTTAAATGAGCGTACATTCGTTTATAAACTTTTTATTCTAGTACTGCACAAGGACGATAAACTGGTTGTATCAGCATTGTCCAGCCAGGTTTTTAAAACCCTCATGCTTACACTGCATCACATATTAGTGTTATAATCCTTTGTGAATATATGTCAACACAATAATCAATCAAACAGTTCAAAGAGTACTTGCAAAAATAAAACAGCCTTGTCATCTTAGGGAAAAGAACAACTGTTAAGAATGCATCCCAGCAATGTATAGGCAGAAGTATGCTCTGCAAGCTTCGGTAGCTGGCAGGGAGTGCAAAGTATGTGTCTTTAGCAACAGAGGCAGCCATAGAGTTAGTTTAAATATGCACAAGAAGACAAGGAGAATCCAACAACTTCAGGGGATCAGAGCAGATGGTCAAGCCAGGCATTGCATGATTGATAACTCCGATTTATTTTTAGCTTTCTTCATCGTTCCTTAAAATTTAGAGCGTGGGAGGGGAGGGAATGGGCAGAACTTCATGACAAGGCTTTTCCAACAGCAGATGTTACACAGGAAAGATGAACTAGCTTGCAGTTCATCATATACACCCTGCAGCTCTGCCAACTGGAATAGAAATGTTTTAGAACACTGTCCTGTCGCCTGCTTCGAACTGGAGTTGTCAACCACTTTAACAATGCAGACAATTAGAGGTTGCTTAACAAACCCCTTATATTAATTCCTGGTTAAGGTATACACGTGATTCAGAGATACTGGGCATGACCATTACTGCAAATGGAAGCCAATAACAACTTTTAAAAATGCCAAATCTAAGAAAAAAAAAGCTAAAACGTGCCTGCTGGTGCACACTGAGTTGCATCAATGATCTCCCTATCAGTTATGCATGGAACTTCTTTACCCAACATAGAGACCAGCCAAAGGCATCCTGGATCACCTTCATAAAGGATTTTTTGATATATAATACTGTACAAAAGCACTATCCAGCTGAACTCAAACACCCCTCAAATACATTTAATTAATGATGAAAGTGAGAATGACCACTGACCACTTTTGTACTGCAAATGTTTTGCTTAGGGTTCAGAAATAGTAATGGAAATATGTGGTATAGCTAAGTAGAATCAGGAATAATAGCAATCACATTTTTATATCAAATTAGAGTAAGCTTGGTTTAAGTTAGCTTGTTTCTACAAACCTGGTTTGGTCTGCCCCACCCATTGTTCAGACAACCATTTGTACAATACACATATTTGGTATATATGGTGTAATTATTACAGGTAAGTCATTTTAATATCAACGCGCCGGAACATTTTATCATTATTTATCATTTAATGACATAAACAGGCCCTATCAAAGCATAAATCCCTTTTTTTTCAGAATATAGCAGTAAATAATAATAATAAAAAAAGTTAGTCATAGTACATTTAAACAAGCTCTTAAACATTGTAATCAATGTCTTTATATTTTACAAAGGGATCTCTTTGGTATGGTGTGGTGTGTGCTGAATGGGGGGTCTCTAAGATAGCAGATTCATTTCAAGTGGAGCTTTGAGCACAGTTAGCTAGCTGCATATAATACAAAATGACTCACTTTTTTATAGGAACGTATATCCCAAGTAATGTGAGCCATTATGCATTTAATGTCCAGCAGGTGGAGTTGGTGTATATAAAGCTAGTTGCTTGTGGTTGTAACCAAGTATGTAGCTGGAATTAGTAAGACCTGGTGGATTCTGGGTGTTATTCCATGTTTAACCATTAAATGGCAACCCACACTCATGGCTTGTGTATTTTATTCCATATGATAAGAATTTCAACTATTGTTGGTGGGAACATGTTGACTACAGTCAGCACTCACATATCCGACCCTATATAATTTTGACTTCAGTGACGGTTAAACGAGCGTGACACATATCTGATTATTTCATCTGATTTTACGTGTACGTAGGTGAGCACGTTGTAAACTGGCCCCTACCACCCAAACAACCTCCTGCCCTGCACACACAGACACACATTTCGTATTGAAAGAAAAAATATTGGGTGTGAGGAACTGTACAGGGAGACGTATATTGTAGCACGTATTTTTCTTTTCTTTGGCACTGTTGCTGTTTTATTTCTTATCTTTTTCTTATATCTGACATATCAGAAGAGGTGGCTCATGATGATGGTAGATCGTTCGTGGGGTCAAGGCAGGATATTTACATCAATATGTCTTGAATGTTTAACTATCTGAAGACGGTCCTCCTGTTAATTTTGTTTTTCATCCAGAGGGGTCTTTCATTGATTATTTCATTGAAATTTGTTAGTGCACGAGTTGTGGGAATAACACAGCAGTAAAAGACAAACACTTTTTTCAACAAACACAAAAAAGATAGAATGTCAGAAAATATATAGCTTAAAGGACTGTGTTTTAAAATAAGTAGGCTTCCATTTAGATGTACTGTAGTTGGTTTTGTTGGTACAGTACTATATTTTCAACAGAAGTAGTATTTTAATTCAGAACGATATGATTCTGAAAATATCACTTGCCAAAATAGACGACACTTTGACTAATACAGTACATACTTTTTAATCCGATACATATTGTAGCAGTATGTAAAATTTCCTATTAACGATCCAACAGCAAAATGAAATCAAAATGTTACCCATGCACAGAACTGCGTAAAACATAAAAGGCAATGCAATTTAGCAAAAGATGAAAAAAACACCAGTTTCCAGAATTAACAGTATCCAAAGTCAGTATTCAAAATTGCAAAATATAGTGCTCAATAAGGCCCTAATGTCACAGTTCACTTGCAAATGAAAATGCACAAAAACAACTAAAGATCACTGATTAAAAAAAAAAATTATATTATATATATATATATATATATATATATATATATATATATATATATATATATATATATATATATATATATATCACAGTATCTAAAACTGTTTAATGATTAACTTTTACATTACCGTGCCTTGTCTTGTTCACTTTGTTTTTGGAGGACGCACTGTGTAACTGCACAATAATAAAGACAGAATAAAGGCAAAAAAATAAAAAAATAAAGACTGTGATTGTTAAACAAGTAAATTGTAACATTGAAGAGACAGGCTTTGTATCAGAAAACTGGTGACTGGTGGAGTCGGAAATCACGTGTGAGGGGGAAGTGCATTCACTTGTTACATATACATAATGGGGATTGATTTTATTCTTAATACAAGGGCGGTAAAACACGACTGTAACGGATATCTGAGTGCTGACTGTATAGCTCTAATCAGTACAATCAGTATGAGTACAGTGACAATTAGGAGCCAATTATTCTGGCAACCTGGTGGGTAAAAGCAGTTGGATTGAGGAATGAATCTGGGAAGCCTTTGTTTGTTTGAATACAAAGTAGTGCCTCCTGTAGAATTTGCATTGGAATTGTAAACAGGCCTAGTGCTGTACAGTCAGAGGCTTTTTAATTAGAAGATAATGGTTTAGAAATTGAAAAGTTCAACTACATGATGTTAGGGGAGCTTTAAAAAAATGTCACAGAAAATAATAAAGGTAGGGTTAAAAAAATTGAAAACAGGATATTTAATATCTATATATTTGGTAAGGTATGCTTGTGTCCACTAGTGATTCACTAACGGCCACAAAACGAATGACCAATGAAATAAATGAAAGATTAATTAAAATAACGTGAAGTATTGTACCTTCATTAAATGAGTAACTTGTTATCTTCTCTGCACGGATTTCTAATCTTACTAACGCAATGTAGTTTTGCAACCCCTGAGCTCCAAGTATTACAATGGCAATTAGCCAGCCATTGTAATGGCTGGTGTAATGGCTGAGACACGTTGTAATATCTACTGAAGCTGTTTGGCCATAAACGAGTAGGAACATATATAAATATTTTGTATGTATCTTTAATTAATTAGTTTGAAAGAGGTATGATAAAAAAAAAAAAAACTTTTTCACAACTCATTACGGAACAACAACAAATTCCTAAAAATAACTGCTGATCGGCAGATACTGTTGACCAGGACTGCAGAGGACTGTAACAAACACAAAGTAGTGAGAAATCATTGACCAGAACAGTGCCCGGGGAGCTGAGCTGGCAATACACAACACTTTGAATTAATAAATGAAAACAATAGGAAATCAGATATACACCAGTAAGATGTACAGTAATTACACAGAGAGACTGCTCTACTTGTATCTGGGTCAGCATGTCTTAGTAAGATGATTACCATGGTTACATTCATTTAGGTACGCTGCAATCTCTGTAGCATAAATAACTATACATAAGTAACACACATATCCCACATATTTAAATACCAACTTAGACCTGCATATCACGATGATCCACATCCACTGTGGTATTAGAATAACAGATCTGAAGAAATGGGCATGCGTTGTGTCATAAAACAGAAGTGAGTCTAATGCCTAATGTGAGTCTTTAATGGACAGTAAAATGAACAACATTTATGGTTAAAACAGAAACTTGGACTGTTTATCTAGAGTCACTGCTTTGCTACAGCTATGCCAGGATTAACTGGTGTGGGCATTATTTATTTATTTTTTAAACAGTTTGACTCCCTTTGTGTAAACACTGTAAATTATGCATTCATTTAATCAGTGGCCGTGCTTGCAGGGGTGCAGTGAGCACATTAGGTCACCTCAATCTGATGCTTTGCTGCTCCCCACATCCCCTCCCACACTGCATACTGTGGGCTCGCTCCTCAGCAAATGAGAAGGAACTACAAATACACACAAGCATGGATTCCAGAACATGCCATTGCAAAGGCTCCATAAACCCAGGGATTCACACAGGAGAGCTTCCAGTTTATTTATGCAAAGGCTCCTGAGATATACAGGGGGTGAGGGAGGACTGAAGTGTTTTGTTTTTAAACACTCTCCTTGACAAGCCAGCTGAATGTATTTCAAAGTAATGTAATTTCAAATAAATAAATTACCCAATGTAGTTATAAATTAAGACTCGCAAAATTTTGGCACAAAGCGTGTGACTTCATCATGTTACCAACCCTGTTGTATTTCACAAGCTAAATCAAAATGAGTTCACGGAGTCCAAGATGCAATTTAATTACAACCTATTTAACTTTATGTTGTTCCAGTGCAGGTGAGGGCTGACAGTATGCAGAGTTCCTACCGATAATAACAATGTACAATCATCAACATTGATTTTTAAAAGTGGTGAAAGAAAATGCATGCTTTTAAAACATCTAGGTGAAATCCAAAGTTCAATTTGAACTTCTTTTATCAAAACTGTGCTTTAGAGTTTGAGAGTTTCATCCAATCATGCATACAGTACAGTAGGCAGCATCCACCTAATGTGGGGTAATCCATAACCTTACACAGTCAAACAGCAGATACACAGCAGACAGCCCGTTCAATGTCAATTCTTACGCAGAAAACTATTTGTCTGATTGTAATTTGTTTTTTGTGTTGCTGCTGCAAGAGCCTTATTGAGCTCTTCATTTCTTATTGCTGTTGCTAGATTACACCCAGACCTAAACTTGTTATGGCTTCCCGCCTCTCCCTTTTGCAACTAATTGCTGTTCCTCCTATGTAAACATGACTGCTATTATTCTTCCCTTCTACAATCAAAATACAAGGCATGCCTTATAGCTTGCTCTCAAACGGGTAAGGCTTCTCTGAATGTGTGTATACAGTGTTTGGAGAAATTTCCATTACAAAAGTATTTTTGCAGTTTTCCTATACTTTTCATATGGTTATGCTATTCATTTACTATTGTTTAGGATGGTTTGTGTTTGCATGCTTTACAACGCTTACCTGTGCTTTATTACAGTTTGCCTTGCTTTTACTTGGGTTCATTTTTATAAGGGTGGGGATTTGTACTCCAGATTGCCATGTTTGGAACTTTCATAGGACCCCAAGACCAGAGGCCATTTGGCATCCCACGTGGCAAAATCAAATGCTGTAGCAACGTGACTGGTGTCAGCAAATACACATTGACATGTTCATTTTAGTTAGCTTTGGGAAATGACTAAAACAATAAAGAGTTTAGTAAAGTAATACTGTTTACTTGTGTCATGTACTCAGCAAATCACAAAAACACATTTATACTATCACGGACAGGGCTTTATTACTGAGAATCTGAGAAGGGTTATTTCAGCAGAACATGATTTGAAGTGCCATTTAATCTGGGAATATGCAGGAAAACTCTTTCATATTTGAAATCCTTGGACAAAGAGGCTCATTTACATTAAACTGCTGTCACTGTCATCGTCAGTCCTTACTCCCTGTTTATTTTTATTGCGCTGGGTATTAATATAGACATGAAGCAATAAAAAAACTGAAGTGGAAAATAATAGAGACTAGCACGGCAGCTGCAGCTCGATAAATACTGTCTGTTGATCTTTGAGGAGAGAAGGTTTGTTGTTTTTAACTATTTCTTGGTTTAATTTGTTTTAATTGGGACTGCTGGCAGGGAATATTAGATCAAACCAAAGGTTTAGAAAACTGTATATTATTATTATTATTATTATTATTTATTTATTTCATAGCAGACACCCTTATCCAGGGCGACTTACAATTGTTACAAGATATCACATTATTTTTTACACATTATGTTTACATACAATTACCCATTTATATTTAAACTAGAAGGAAAAAAAAAACTATATCCCTAAACGTTCAAATTCCTTTTTAAACATTCTAATCTACAGTATACTGTTTGCACCATAACCCTTCATGACAGTGCTGTTTGGAAGAAGCTCTTTCCACATATAATCAAGCATGTGTTAATATTACATGTGGTAAGCTAGGCTTGAATATAGTGGGAAGCCCATTAAAAATGCACATTATCATTATTATTATTATCTCACATAAAAGACAACTTCACAGCCCCTGAATAATTGTGAATAATAATTACAAAAGCAAAGCTCCTTTAAACAGTTTCCAATAACAAGGAAGAGACAGTCTGGCGTTATTCAAATTCAAGTGAAACTGGCTCATGCAAATTGGATACAACAGGCTTGTACAGGTTTGTGAGGCAGCGTCCCGATCAAGGCTGGCCTGTGGCCTTGAATATTAGATCTAGACACGGAAACTGCAGTTTAGTGCTTTCTCTGCACTTTTAACAACAAATAAACAAAACAAAAACACAGGAACAAAATTTTAGTTCAAACTAAACACTACAACCCAAAACACCAAAGCTAAATACTAAACCACCAAAGCTATGCCTTCCCCAGCGATTAAACACAGAGCACAACCTGCTGTCTCGCTCACCAAACAAACATTAATTGTTCTGTTTTATACCATGTGACCAAGGGTTGATTGACAATTAATCATCCAATCACCACCTGGCCACATTCCACACCTTTCCGCTGTTTCAATTAAACAATCAACAATCAAAACCATGTGGCTGTGCAAACAGTGGCCATCTTGCCTCCAGGCTGCCCCTTCACCAAGGTGACTGCCAGCCACCAAACACACCCACACACATGTGCACCCATGTGTAGAGCCTATGCTCGGTCACAAGGAGATATATATATATATATATATATATATATATATATATATATATATATATATATATATATATATAATCTCCCTTACAGTCCTTCTGCATGATCCTGCATAGTAGTAAAACCTTTAGGGTACCATCAAACTGTAAGACGGCTTGCTAATAAATGATTTACTGCAAGACTGATAGATTTAGTAAGCATGCAGACTAAGTGGGGTAAAATGAGCAAAACCTCAAACACCGCAAACCAGCAGGGTATTTGAATTGCGCTGGATTGTGTTGAAACCTGTCCTGAGTGCTGAATCGTTTTACAGCACCCCAGGCTCATTCTGTACCTTTGTTCCTTTTACAGGTCATCTGCCAGTCTTGCACCTTTATTGCAGAATGAAGTGTTTGGAACAGGACTAGTTTTTCAGTTGTCAGCAAGATGGGATTATTTTCCTTTGGGGGCTACTGAGCGGCAACGTGTTTTATTTGGAATTATCCGAGCGCTCTTTGCGTTATGAATGCATGTGGTTCTAACGCAGGGCATGTGTTCGGCGAGAGCAACTGAAAAAGGCCACGATTGTACAGCTATGGCCAGACGTTTAGCATCACCCTATAGAGTTAACTAAATTTGCATCATAAAGTCGATAAAACCCTCTGAATAATGTTACGTTAACATATTGAATTGCATACTGCTTTGTAGTTTTCCATATGCTTAACGAAAAACTGACAAATTAAAAAATGTGACATTTAAAAATCTAACATGAAATACTGTATTACTGTTATGGCTTCCGGTAGACTTCTGCAATATCATTTTGTTTCTTTGATTACATGATGTTTAAATAAAAGTTCTAAATGATGTTATTATATGTAGTCAAGTGTCCTAAATACCATCTGCTACCCAGAATGCTTCATTTTTTTTTAATTTTTTTTTTACTGCTCAGGGTGTGGAAAAGTACTAACGGGTAAGAAAATACACAGACAAAGGAGGCGCTATGTTTCACCTTGTAATTTAGTGAGTGGTTGTCTTGTTGTGAAAAGGACTCATTAATTATTAATCATCGACTAACTGCCCGACAGAAAGGTCTGATATGGAAGTACAAACAGCTGCTGGGAATTCAAAGATCCAGTTCATATTGGCGCGGTCAGATGTTGGTTGTCATCTTTTTTTTTTTTTTTTTTTTTTTAAATAACAAATGCCTAAATAATATTGTTGCCTCTTTGTGCTGTCTGTTCCATCATTCATTTAAAAGCATGCTGATATGAGTGACCTTTACCGCAAATTGGAACTCCATTTTCTGCAGATAGAAAGGCCAGTTGCAATAGATATAGGAAATATGTGTTTGTTCAGTTAATTTATCTATAACTTCCTCAATCATAAAATTTGAAAAAATAAAAGAATGATGTAACTTGAACTAGTTGACAGGGTGTTCTTTAATTATCTTGTCAAACGTTGAACTCCTTCAGTTTTAGAAATGCACACAGCATGCAGACAGGCAGACATGAACAACCCTTATGAAAAAAAAAACAGAACTTGTGTTTGGCAGCTATTGATAATAGCAGGCATTCTGCATGATCATACACGGTAGTAAAGGGATAAGTAAGCAAACGTTTAGAATTGATGAGATCCTGCTGTTTTAAGCAACATGAAGAACAACTCTCCAGTTGAACCAGGGTCAGTCAACCTTATAATAAAAATATCCACCGAAACTACAACGATTAAGGCTGTATATGTATACAAGTAAGTAACAGCAATGAATGTTTAGGTAATAAAACTGTGTCCGTCAGTGTACACAGTTGTTTTCCCAAAACAGATCGCTGCCACGCGAAGCAAAGAGGTGTTGTGGAGTGAAACTTTCCACTGGCTTCAATTTATGACCCTTGACTCCTAATCTCACTGGGTAGAAGCAGTACCATTCCATGCCTGGGAAACTATTTAATCAGCTGCATTATACATACATTTCACAATGGAGAAAAACTTGTATTTTACTATGTGTACTGAATTGTCACTGTATAAAAATTCATCCTCATCATCTAGCTCTCTACTATGTAATTCACCTTGATACTAAATAGTATCTCTACTACATAAAGAACATGTTTTTGAAATACACAGAATCAAATATTTTAAAGGTAAATGTTATATTATAAAAAATAAGGATTCATAAAAATAAAAAAAAATATATAGGATCTATAATGTGTGATTATAATAAACTCCCTGCCACATTTTATATACAGTACTCCATTTATTTATTTATTTATTTATTTATTTATTTATTTAATTTATATAGCGCCTTTCATACCGAAGCATCACAAGGCACTGTACATAAATACATAAAAATACAATACAAAATATTTCTATTACAATTATTGCAATATGCTACAGCAAAGGAAAACATCTAAAAAGTATAATATTTTTTTTAAAAAAGAATAAACAATAAATGATTACTGTACCGAAATCTATTTTACATAGACGGTGAAGGTTGTTTGGGGTCACGATTTCCTATTCTCTTTTCTCGCTCGCTTTTTTTTATGCCCCCCTGCTATGAGTGGAGAGACAGCAGAAGATGGAATGAGGACAAACAGGCTTCACAATAGCATCCTGGGGCTAGAACAGTGAAACATGTTTTACAAGCTGGGAATAATACCAGTCTCCATAATGCTGTGTTTACTTGATCTCTCAGTTTGCTATTGCACGACTTTACCACACTGGGTTCTTTCTTTGTTATTTTCAGTGCACTATGTTCTTGTTAAGCAGCAGAAATTGGCAGCAAATACATGGTTCAAAGAGCCTGTGTAACACACTCCAGGGCTCTGGGTCTGTGTTCAAAGAATGGAACTCGAGTTAATTGACTTTAGAATGGAGTAATATGCGTTTCATGGATCTGGGTCACAGGTTGTTTCCCCCTTGGGTGGAATGGGAATATCCAAAGACACTGTAATTCTGTTCCTTTTTCTGGGAATGGTGGAAGTAGACGATATCTCGGTGTACAGCATATCAAAGTACATCACTGTTTACATCACAGCTTACACTGTCCCCTGAAGACCACATGATGCCACAAAATATAAACACAGATGCATTAGCAACAAGTTCAGTTTAGCCATTACCCAGCACTGATTTATTTCTTTAACGTTTTCAGGCTTGGCAAACTCAAACCCCCAAATCAAATAACTACAGTTAGTTATGCCTCCCTGGTAGTTATGAATACTGAAACCATGGGAATTACTAGATCCCCCTCTGTGAGAACATGATGTAACATAACCTGTAGCCTACATGGAGAATATAATGCTTGCTTTTCTAAAGCATGCTATTTATGATATTTTCATTTGAGAGCTCCAACATACACCTCCTGTGTGCTGTTTCTAAGCCTGTAAATGCTGCACTGTTCAAAAGCTTACTATAGTAAAGCAGGAATGGAAATAAGACACCTATTGCATACAGTAGCAGTTTCACCCACTGCAGGTTTTATTATGAGCTTGATTAGCCATTACCAGTACAGGTAACAAGCTCAGGTAGGTCTTATTAAACGCATAGTGAAACCAGGAATGGATCAAACTGCTTTGCAATGAGAGTCTTATTTCCATCCCTGGTAAGTCAAGCCTATATACAGTTAAACTCCCTTTCCAAAAAGCTCAAGTCAGGCTCTTTCAATGTCTCTTTACCTTGTAGATCCCCCCCTTCTATTCATAGACCAGCTCTCCAATAAGACCATTAAGACCCTGATGGTTGTAACATAGGGATCAGCACAATGGTGAAGGCACTGGCTGGAGATTTTTGTCAACTTGACTTAATGTCTTATTAGTTTTTACCTTATGTTTTTTTAAGTATGTGTTATGGATGTACAGAGGAATTTATGCTGTGCTGTTAATTTATAATACTGTTGTATTCAATTCTAGTAATGTTAGTAGAGCAGAGTGTTCTACTGATAACAGTGTTCTACTGATATGTTCAATCTTAGTAGAGATTTGTAATTTTCCCTATGGTTGTGTTTTGCTTTGGAAGATGCAGTGCAGCAACTTTTAGCCGAAATCTGTATATTCTACTATTACAATTGCAGGATTCATTTAGGGATTGTTTTTTTTGTTTTTTTTGTTTTAAAAGCAAGATTGGTTTTAAAAGGTTCACAGGCACTTATTTAGCTGTGAAAGCCGCTGTGATCTAGCTAAATGCTCAAGAGTAAGTGTGCCTGCCCTGAAGGTACGTGTTTTTATTTTGTTCTTGTCATGCCAGCAAGAGTAAGGTTGGCAATATGCGCACACTGTTCACTCTCAAAACTGATTCGCAATTACTAGTGCACACTGTCAATGTATCTACAGATTAGCAGTGTGATTATTTACACTTACCGCATAAGGAACCACATCATAGAAAACACAGCCCCCACAGAAAAAGCCAGCAGGGTTGCAACAGAGGGCCACCAGAAGACAAGGAAGAAAACAAGAACATTGTTTCGAAACAAGAACATTGTTTCGAAAAAATCATTTCTACTGCCGCATGGCACTGTTAAACCACCCATATAAGGAATAATAGTTATGCCGACTTGTAGCCGGGCTTCTGTCATCTTCCCCCTAGTTAACGCAGAACAGTCATTTGAAAAAGGGTCATCCTTTCCCGACGGCGCAGTTTACGTGGCAATTTACATTAATAACTGGGAAGATGTATTTTGCATCAGTAATGGCAGATGGATTAAACCATATTGACAAATCCCTACCTAGGGCTAGTCTAGGCTGTGACAGGCATGAATGCAAATTCGTAATATTTTACATACCGGAATATACTGTATGCCCAAATGCCCTTGTAAAGAGGCTTCAATTGAGACATTTTAAGCATGCACTGATTGATTTTATTTTTAGGAATTGCCACATTCTTGTTATTTTATGATTCACATTAATATTTGTGAACAGCCTGATATTTAGCATCAGACCGTAACTGGAACAAGATGTTACACAGTGTACTGGGATAAGGCTCCCCCCCCAGACTTCACCAGCACCATTTAATAGAGGCACAAATCTATTAGTCATAATTACAGCAGTGGATTGTATTTACTTTTTTAGCTTAAAGATTTCATCCTTAATGATCTTTTCTTCCTTGTGTGCATTACGTATAATGATTATTTAGTTCAACTCTATTAATGCCACTGGCATAGCTGCACAGGAAATCCCTACTTAGCGCAGGCTAAAGTGGTTTTCGGAGCCAGGAAAAGGATCCCTGTGATTAGGTTTTACACGTGCATAATTATCAGCGCTCCATTCCTTTTTGTCAGGAATTGTGTGCTCGTAAAATCGGTGGCATGAGGACAGAGGCAGAGACTAACGACCATGGTTTACCCACACAGCAGGTATGGCAGGGGCAGAGGCAACGTAGGCTTACCCTGCACTGCTCAGGCATTGTACCACACCACCCTGTCTTCAAAGGATCTTCCCCTCCTCTGTAAGGGGGTGAGATATCAGTCCAGACCCAGAGCTGGAAGATTCTGTCAGCTATATAAAGCAAAAGTAAAGAGTGTAAGAAAAGTTACGAGGCCATTCGGCAGCTCCAGCTGGCTTCATAACCCAACAGTGGCTAGTTTGAGCTTCATCGAAAGCACCTGTATGAGAAATTAATTAATTTTTTTTAACAATTATTTTTATTCATTTTCCAATTTTCTCCCAACTAACTCGGTAGAGATGAAGACGAGCACTTGCGTCCTCCGAAACGAGTGCTGCAGGCGCCCGGCCAGCCACAGAGGTCGCTGACCTAACCCCTACCCCGCCTGGGCAGCGTTTGGCCAATTGTACGCCGCCCCCTGGGAACTCCTGTTCACGGTCAGCAGTGGCATAGCTTGGATTCAAACCGGAAAAAATATTAGTTATGGTATTCGAGTCCCCCCACTCTGTGAGGTCTGAACAGGAACTACCAAATAAATTACATCAGGGTTCCCTTCTTATTATACACAGAGAGCCCAGGTTCTGTAAACCAGACAAACTACTGTCTGACGCTCTACTCCGTGGACCCAGTACGACTAATAGAGAGTAACACTTAATAAATATAAACGATACAGACCTATTGCCCGACCCGACTTCAACAGGACATCCAGCAGATTAGAAGGGTTCCTGTGATGTGGTTTAAGAATATACTGTACACACAATTTTAATACACTGAAAATTAGACACCAGAAGGACAACTGATATATGGTCCAGTATACATTACATTGCATATTAGCAGCCATTTGATTTAGCAATTAAACAGACATCGCAACACATGCTAAAATAACATGCAATAACATGAGACGATGCAAGCGCACAGCTGGACACTGCCCCTTGCAACGGGTGCGTCTTTTTGCAATTTCCTATCGAGTCCCAAAGCAAACTTAAACAGATGCAATGCTACAGTGGGTATGCAGTTTATTTATTTCATAACCAAGGTCTAATGGCTTTGTGTATCACGCTTGTAGCAGATTGACCCTTGGATAACTCCGCTTGCACAATGAGGGAGCTAAAACAATGATCTGGGGCGGCCCAACGGAACATTTATAGCAAAGAGGGCGTGCCAGCATCCCCTCAGAATAAATATGCTGACTGCACCATAATGAAAGACCAACTAATGCACCCGTGGGCTGCCGGTTCATGTCCTTTCAGAACACGGAGCTCCTGGGTCTCCGATCCCATTTGCTTTGGGTGTTCTCTTCCCCATGATGGAAAAATCGGATCATGAGACTCGAGCACTTACAGTCAAAGGCTGTGAATGAGCCTGGAGCCACTCCATTATAAATATATAACATATTTAACAGAAAAATGTACTGTTTTATTGGGATCTTGCATTAATTTACACAGTTTGTGTGTGTGAAAATCAATATACAAAAGAAATTTAAAGATTACTATAAATATCCATGAAAATGTGTACGATAGTTACAATGTGCCTTACCAGAAGTAAATGTCCATTCAGGATGTAATTACAATTCCCAGAGACCAGGTGTCACTGTGTACTGTGTAAACCCCCCATTGCTGTAAATGAAAGGTCAACTGACATATTTAAAGCTGCAGTGTCTTAACATTCCTGTTTACTTGTTTTGTTGTTTTATATAAGAAAGCAGACATTATTGGCAGTGCAGTTTGTTTACATTCCATAAAGGTAGCTGTAATTGATGGCCAGTCTAATTTCTCAAACTAACAACCTGCTGCAGAAAAAACAAACAGATTAAAAAACACAGGCTCCACCAATCATGATAATGACCCATGAAAGCCAGAAGAAGGACACAATCTTTCAAGTGCAGTTCGCTGTGTGTATTTCATCATTATCCATTTCAAAAGGAAATTGGTTTTTTTTGTGGTTATAAATTTGGTTGGTTGCTTATCAGGAAATAGCAGATCTAATCAATTCAACTGTGTGTGATGCTTTCATGTTGAATGTGTATGCTTATTCTGTGCCATGGATCCTGTAAATAAACCCTGCTGTATAGCGTGCCACAATATGGGACAACTCCTTTTTTTTTTTTTTTTTTTTTAAATGGAGCCAACTATGGAATGAGCACCACATCTTTCTAGTACTACTCTATATATTACAGTAACGTTAAATCCTGTAAAATGTTTTTTGTCCCAAATTTTGCTTTTAAATTACACTTTAATTTTGTAATTATACTTAGTCAAAACAGTAATTATGCAATAACTGCACAAAACACACATGCAATTAATAGTCTTATGTACATGTATTTGTACTTCTTAGAGCAGTTTTGAAGTGCTTTGAAGATATCTGTATTTTTATTGATTTTTTTTTTTTTAGACTGCTTAAGTGATAATTTGGCATTTTGCAATATAAATGACTGCAATCTTTGGAGGTGAAAGAACAGTGCCTGATTAGAATCCTTCAGTCTCCTCTAGTGCAGTTCAATCTGAAGACACAAGGGCAAAAATATCTGTGTGCTCTCTCAATGCAAGTGTGGTATTCAACTGATTCCTGTTCATAAACCAGCTACACAGAGGATCAACCCATGGATACAACTGAAGACAACTGAACAAAGTATGTTCATTGCAAGACCTTTCAAGGTAAAAGAGACAACACTCAAGGATCCAATTCTGTTCGCTACGTTTTATTGAGTTTTTAAATTAAGAAATATACTTGGCGCTCGCTGTACACTTGTTTTCACAAGCAGTGAGCATTTCAGAAATGTTCATTTTCAGTTTTTATTACCTTGAACGGCAGCTGGAAAGCAGCCCTTCACCCGTCACAGAGGGAACCCACACTTCTGTAACTTTAATGTTTATTTAAAGAGGCACTCCGACATTGGCAGATCAGAGAGTGCGATTTCCAGGGTAGAGCAGAAACTGGTTTAAGATGCTTTTAAAGAAAAGAGCAGCTTAACTATTTAAAGACCTGGATGGTCTGCATTCACCTTTAAAAGTGAAACTTGTTACAAGCCCGGAACATCACAATTCTTTAATTTTCTGTTTGTCATTACACCCTGGTGACATTAAAAAAATCAAAAGTTGAGGCCTCATTAGAGCTGTCAAACATGTCTTCTTTCAAAGTACATTTGGTACACACACAGTGTGTAACCATTAACCTGTCCCCCCAGTGACACCTACCACCACTGGATGTATTAAAAAATAACACATTTGTTCTATGTGGTATTTCTTACTGATGTGTTCTTGCATGCACTAGGCTAATGGTTACACCAGTTGTACCCATCTGTACTTGGAGAGAAGGGCATGACTGAGGACTGTATACAGGATTAAGGGTTACTTTTAAACTTGAGTTTTAAAAAGTACCCAGAAACAGAAAACGATACACAAAATGTACCCAGACTAGAAGAACACATAGTTTACTATAACTGTGATATTTCATAGTTGTACCAAGTTGCTTTTCCAATCTGGCTCTGGAACCAAACAAATAGGATCCGATTGATCCAGTTTCAAACTGTACCATTGGGGGGTTTGGGCCTGTGGATACAGTCTATTAAAGGTTAATTTCTTTGATTTGTGTTAAATGTATTGTTAAAAACAGTATGATCTCAGATGTTTATAATCTGCTGCCTTTACTGTACCTTGAAAACCTTCTGGTGATGAAATAACAAACCTTCCCTGGGTCTAACTTGACCTCACACTGCTCTAAGATAAGAGAAGAACATGAGCAGTATCAGAGCCAGCAAAAACAAACAAAAAGCACCGCTTACTAAGGCCTGCTTGGTAACCTTCTCCTATTATAACAGGTAAGGCCCTGAAAGACTGTGTTGATGTTTGAACGTTTCATTTTACACGGCAGTGTAAGCCAGGTGCACTAGATAAAAAGGCAAAGGCTGAACTAATTGCTCTGGCGGAAAGGTTTCAATAAGCCAATGGCACTTATTATTGCTCAGCTAGTTTCCTCTTTCTGAAAGTAGTTTATTGGCTTTAATTCCCAGAGCCAGGCTGCCACGTTTACATGAAGAGATTGTAGGGTTTGGTTCAAAGGTCACTTTACGGATATCACCTGGAAAAGTGTGTACTGCAGAGCAACTGAACTTGCCAGCAACAGCATGGGGAAGAGGTTAACAGCGTGTGTCACAGGGATATCTATCTACCACGCTTCATTGCCTAGACACATATCTGTTATGGGGTTAATATTATCTTTTATATAGAGAGTATAACGTTCATTTTCCGCCTACTTTCACATTTCACACACAAACTCACTGGCGGGGGTTCTCTTGACCTTGGAAGAACTGCTGCTTTTGGAGGCTTTGATTCCACTGTTAGAGCGCCCTCTAGTGGTAACATGGGGGAATGCCACGCAAAATATCAGTTGCTGGTTAAAACTTTTGTTTGCTACATACAGCATCACTTCAGCACAGCCCCAAGGAATTAAATTAGTCTGGTACAAAATCAGATATGGCTGCTTCAGGTAAAATCTATGAGTCAGCTGAATTCAACACTACTCTACTTGTTTTCCAGTTAATAGCAGACATGGGAAGGATGGGTAGGAAACCATTTTGGATCCAAGGCAGGAAGGCTGTGTGCGGTTACAGCCCAAGAGTTTTTAAATCTTGATCAGAAGGCTTATGCTTTTTTACGACACTGAATGGTAGCAGGGCACCTATCATTGACATACACCCCCTGCCGCATAAATACATAATTGAAGCTGCCAGTATCATTACAAATAAATAAATAAGTAAATAAATAAATAAATTTGCCATCCCATTAGGAAAAAGTCTGGCAGTCTTCCGTCTGTGGGGAGAGAGATACTCTGGGGTTTTAGATAAACAGTGTATCTCTTCTGTGTGGGGTAAACACAGGTTCAGGCAGCTGGCCAGTGTTGTCACACAGGGGTCACTGAGTGATTGCTGAAGACACACTATCTACTGTTACATGTTGATGATTTGTCAGTGTCTCATGTTTTCTAGTTCATCAGTTTTTTGACTCAATCAATGAATGACCTATGCCTATAAACACTGCTATATAATTGTCAACAAAATGTTAAGATGTGACAAGTGGGAAAATGTACCCAAGACAACTTTATAAATTGACTTAAAAACTGACATTTTGGTCCTTGATATTACCATCTGGACAAAGGTACTCATCAATATTTGCTGTACTGAGCTGTAAATACTGGGTCTGACCTGTACTTTCCCGTCCTCACTTGTAGAGCCTTCATCCCGCACTGCTGAGCCCCGCCGACATCATTCACCAGATCATCTCCAATCATGATGGCCTGTCGAGAGCAATGAGAAACACCTCACCATGCTGTCAAGCACCACTTTATTCCTACCATATTTCACACGCTGCGTTGCGCTGAACGCGCGCACCTGATGTTAAATATTGTCACGCTAGAGATTAAACATGATCACACTGTCAGCAAACCAAGTTAAATGTGTGTGTATGTGTAAATATAGCACCAGAATATATATATATATATATATATATATTATATTACAATGATCTAAATGGGATAATGCGCTAAAAATAGAAAAAAGGCTATTTTCTGCTTTGTAGTATTGGAATATGCAGCTGTTACTGCAGGGGTTACAAATACAAGGACATAATCTTATTGCAGTTAATTAAATGTTACGTTTTTCTAGGTTTTTGAACAAAAAGTGCAAAGATACAAAAAGTCCTTTGATTGCAATAAAAGAAAATGTGTTAAAATAGGATAACCAAAACCCTTGGGATGTTTTTTGTTCAAATCACTTTATTTTGGGTGGAAGCAGCCAAATCAGAGGTAGTGCTTAGCGTCAAAACCAAGGGGATGACATGTACACTCCCCCCCCCCAAAAAAAAAATCCCCAGCACCCGAGTGCATTACTGAGATTATCTTGTGCGTCAAACACCGGCAGCCAATTTGCTGCACCACACATCTAATAAGGAGGTTGACCTTTTTTCAGGGGTCAAGATTAAGCTGTTGTGCCAGAGCCATACTTTTAGATTGCTGCCGACAAGAAAACATACTGCCGAGGAGCCAGGCTGCACATGAGTAGTGATGCCTGCAGAAGCCAGCTTGTGGCAGAGGCAGCGCTCCATCCCCGGGGAACGCCAGTGATTTACTACCAGTGAAGGGCAATAATCACTAAAGGAGGAGCAATTATTCCCAAATCATTTAGGATCTAAAAAATCACTGGTTAGAAGATGAAGGTCAAGAGGTGCCTTGTCATGGTGAATAAAAACCAACAGCAGTCTACCCTCCAAATAACTTCCATCACGGATATCGGCAGAAACGAGGGCGGCGAGGAAAGAGCTTTTGATGGCTCTGGTTTTGGACCCGGTTCAGAGAACAAAGATGGTCATTTACTAGTGCACATTTATCCAAAACTATGAATACTGCCCTCTATGAAATCATATGCATTTAAATAAACATGCTAGTTTATAATATATTATACCAATCAGTACATGAATACTTTTACTAGCCTATCACAACCCATCTTTTCTTCTGACTTCATGCTTTTATAAAAGATCAAGCTTAGGTTAAACATCAAACAGCTGCTTGCTCCGATTCTCTAAAAAACATTTCAAATTCTTTCAGGAATGCAGAAAGCAAACACACCAATAGTGATGCACTGAGGACTCAAAACTGAATAAAAGGGTACCTTCCTAATTTCACTCACAAGGGAACATGAAAAAAAGCTAACAGTCCAGATTTAAATCTTAATTACAAATAATAGCTGAAATGCACCCATCTATAGTATGGATTACAGCAGCCAATTTCCACCTGCACACCACCCAACAGCTTCAGTCTAAACTATTATTCTATATTTGATTCACTATTTTGGCATCAAACCTCATAAAATATTTAACCTTTGAGTAAAACAAGTTAACAAGGACTTAAGAAAAGAAGTGCTCCCCAAGAATGGATTAGTCTGTGTCAGGCTTAATCTCTGCTCAGGTCTGGGCTGTGTTTGAAATGAAAGACTCGGTCACCAACGTGTTAAAAGAAACATTAGCAATCTGTTATTCCGAACCCACTGAGGAAAGGTTCAAATAGAACACAGGCTTCAGGGAGCAACCTATTACACTCTGCTCAGAGAAAACAGCCTACACTGGAATGAACAATTAGGGGCTGAATGAGGGGAATTATCAGGGGAAATAGCTGATGAAGACTTTATTGATTAGAGCAGCTTCACAGATCTAACACTCAGGATAGCAATTACAAACATTATAGCTGGGACAGCCTACCTCAAACTTGACAGAATTTTGCTTTTATATATATATATATATATATATATATATATATATATATATATGTGTGTGTGTGTGTTAAGAATTTACATCTGAAAATCACTATCGATAATCACAATCATAAAAAAAGACAAATGTATATTTATTTCATTGATCACAAAAGGGTCTGTGTTTGTCCTTATTTTTGTCCTCCACTGGAAGACATTTTATAATAAAATATATTTTATTTTTAAATTACAAATATACAAGCTTTAACAAATCAAGAAAAACAAATATAAATCAATACATATTTTTTGCAGGTTTAAATATACTTGTGTACCTTCAATAAGGTGCGGTGGTCCATTAACTTGGCCTACTTAAATGTGCATCACTACCTGCAATAAGCATTGGGGTTACTGAGTGTATTGGAAATTTGATCTACAACCTATTATTATGGTGTTGCATTAATCATAACATTGACTCACATGGGTGTACTTTAATTTCTAAAATAGACACACCCTGTACAACATTGCAGTCTGACCACACACTCCATAGCAAGTTACTACAATGACACTGCAGCCTTTCTTCGTGCATAGTTTTACCTGGTGCGGTTCGACGCCCATGTCTGCTAATGCTGACTGGAAAAACATCTTGGCTGGCTTTCCGACCACCTCAGCTTCAATATCGCAAGCGTACTGAGAAACAGAAACGACAAGACAGCTAGGAACATTTAACTATGAAACATTCTCCCTGTGGTCTTCATACAGCGAAAGAACTGGAGGCTGCAAACGACAGCATGAGAGGGTCTCAGTCGCCATCACCAGAAAGGGGTCTGATACTGTCTCTGTTAAGATGCTTTCCACCATATGTTGTTACCTGGGTTAGATCTGCCAAAGTGTCTTTATAGAATTAAGAATAAGTGACATCTAGTGCACAGCTGTGTATTGTCAGTAATCCAAAAAAAGGATCTTAATTCCTGTTCCCCAGATGGCACTGGCTCTTTCTTCTACAGGCACTTTGGCATATCTAGCCTGGGTTACATATGTCAATGGCAGGAAACGAGAAGGAATAGCAGCTCCTGAACTGGGGCCCAAGCATGTTAAAAATGAAGCTATCCAAAAGACAAGGGAAATATCATACAGGTGTATCAGTGAAACCGCATTAAGCAAATCGCTCATTTCTGTCGCATGCTTTATTGGCGTGTACTGTAATGAGTTCAAATGAATCATTTTATATAATGTTGTAGGCAAAGGCCAAAAGCATTTTTTTCTTTACAGGACAAGACACTATTATTGTACAGTAATGTACAATACCTCTAATGCCTTCATATAGACCCCAACGTCAAGCTTCAAGCCGTCTGTTTCTTTGTAGTAGCGCCTGAAACACAGGTGAAGAATGTAGAGAAATATTTTCAAAAAATAAGCAAATAAAATAAATAGAATGTTAAAACATGTGGAACAAGCAATGGGAATCTATGAAGCAACTAATCAATTTTGACAGCTTTATTTTCTCAGTAGAGATTGAGACTTCATTGACTGAAAAAAGGTATTAAAATAAATGTTCACCTGCATTGGATCAAAACCTTATAAAAGAATCACAACTGTATTTGACAGAATCAACTGAATATACTCATCAAAACTGCATCCCTTTTCTATTCATCCAATACAAAACAAAAATAATTATGATCATATTTAAACAAACCAACACCTGCTTCTGTGAAGACGCAGTGTCACCTTGAAATTAAATGGAATTGTATACATTATAAACTTTATTTAACCTTTATTTTTGCAAACCCTATTTCATTTTTATTTACTGCACCACTCAATTTTTTGATTCTGCAAGGTTTAAAAATAAACAAACAAATAAATAAATAAATAAACTCGTTTTTTTTTGTTTTTTTTTACATCTGTGTTTTATCTTTAGGGTAACTCTGGGAGATGGGGGAGTGGAAAAGGTGGTCTTAATTCTCATTTTATGGTTTATTTTTCTTTGCCATTTTCGATTATTCAGCCGCGACTCTTTTCCATGTGCCCACCCTGACCTTTGCAAGAACAGCCATTAACCTTCCATAGTCTGGCGTAAACGGCTTCATTTTCAGACACTGCCATGACAGAAGAAATTATGCAGCCAATTCTCCATCTCGGGCCTCAAACAGATGCGGAATGTAAATCAATCCAATTCCACAAGCCTCTGCACACTCTGCTTCAGCGATTTCCACGCTCTAGACCTCAACAGCGTCGGCAAACTTAGACACTGGAGCCCACACCTAAGCTTGCTGTCACAACACCCCCGACATCACACTGCCCAGAAGGGTGTATCATGTCGGGGCTGCTCTGCAGAGAGGCCAGGATCAATCCAGTGAAATGTCTGTGTGCAGCACTGTTACAATTTAACTAAAGTGAATTTAGTAAATTATTATTCACAGCCTATTGTATTGACCAATACAGATACAATATGAGAGCTTAAGGGCTTAACAACTTCCCTCTTCTCTATGGTGGTGGAGCAGACATGACTGACTCCACTCCATTGACCTGGGTAGAAAAGTCTGGTTATACACATTAAAAGTGATCAACTGCACAAAATGATGATTGAAACTCAATGAAATAATAAAACGTGATGTTGGTATTTTACCTGAGGTACAACAGTAAGAGTATCCGGGATCACAAGGGTTAAACTGGCCTTACCCTCTTCCTAATGATATTAACACTGGCTTCTCAAGTCCTATCAGGACTCTGAAAGCTTCGTTAACATTCTTGTAGGAGAAATTGTCGGCAGCATCTCCAACCACCACACAGTTTGGGTTTGATTTGTCGACATCTGCAAACTCAGGGACAACTTCTGAAATGATAACACAACAACATTACATGGAAACAGTACTCAATACCGATGGAAAAATAATGAACATTAAAAAGCTTCCTACTTCAGAAACCTAAGCCTATGTGTATGTTAATCATGAAAAGTCATAAAAAGTCGTGCTAAAAGAACTGTTGTCCAGTCAAATAGACACGAAACATATGGTAAAGGATCAATATAATAATGTCCCTGGTGTCTGCAAGTTTATTATATATTTTAGACTCAATAAAAAAAAACTGTGTGGTCTGTTATTCCGATGGTTGCCTATGGGCAGTCCGGTTGTAAGTTTTCCTTCAACACCAACATTCTGCCACCTCTGGAGGGCCAAAAAAAAAAAAGAAACAACCTACTTTACTGGGCTGGTAAATCACATCAGTGTGATCAGGAACCCTAGCAACCATCTTTTGAAAATTATTCTTTAGCTTCCCAGACCCTTTTTTATCAAAGTGGATGAAACAGGATCCAAACTGGCAAAACTGCCTGATTGGTGGTGCCTTTTTAGGCAAGTTGACTTAGACTAAGACTAGTTAAAAAAACAATCAGAAAAACAGATCTAACCATCATAAACCAGAAGGTGTGGTCTTAGCCCACGGTCCTTTAGGATTTTACAGGCTGCTGGGGCTGGAGAGAACACTTCATTCACAGAGATGTCAAAGCCCATCCGCTGTAGTTTTGCCACAAACTTGTCCCTGGTGGCCTGTGTCTCATTGGTGCAGAAACGCAGCTTCAAGCCGGATGCCTTGATCCTGTAAGAAAAAAAAAAAAAAGATAACAAGGTTACACTGATAACCACAGCAGGAATCTATTAAAATGCATTATTGACAGGGTAAAGTGGCCAAGTGGGGCAAGTCTACAGACCACTGCTGTACAAAGTGCAACTGTAACTGCATGAGAGTGAGATATAATATGACCCTGTCCTCATCAAATCTTTATATGTTTTTGCTAATACATTATTTTAGAGTATCTCCAAAACAGACCACCATATTGTATATAACATGATTACATTTAGTACTTTAAAAAAATCATCTAATGTTAATAAAAGTGTATGATTTTAATATCATAGATTGAGCTTCTGTTTTTCTGGGTTTATTCATTTTATTTTTCGGTGCTTATTTTAAGATATTTTCGAGTCTTATGTAAATCGCTTTTTTTTTTCTGGGGCTTTTATTTTTGATATAGTATATGAAATTAGTGTTTTTGGTTACTTTCCAAAATGTTTGAGCATTTTTTTCTGCCAAATATGTATAGTAGTAACTTGACAGTACTTGCACACTTACGTTGTACCTTTTTTCCTTTGCTGTGTTTCACAATGAAATCCTTATGGTCACGGGAACATTCTTGTGGGTTTTTTGTGTGCATCCATTTTTTTACATTTCACCACAATTTGCAATTCTGTTTTAAATCCTCCATATCTTAACTGTAATACAGCTTTAAATCCTGCTAACAACCCTCCATCTTGTTTTAAATCTCGCAAGCGGAGTCTCCAATAGAAATGCAGGAATGTGCTGTCACTCAGTAGTTAGGGCGGGTTTAAAGTATTCAGAACGAATCAATGACAGATGCAAGGCAGGAAAGCGGGACGTTGCCCAGCAGCGCAGGGAAATGTATTTTTTTTTTTTAATTTGTAGTAGGTTTTATTTTTTAATGGGAAAGGGGTGAAGTCAACGTGAATTGATTAACCATTTCTACTGTTTTTCTGGTGGTTTCCGGTGTTTATTGGCTATCCACCGATTACATTTTTTTTGTATCGGGGGTGTTTTATCGTTTTTTATCGGTTAAAACCGAAAATCAGATTTATCGGTTACAGTCCTAATCATAAAACATGCAGTTCCAGCAGAGTAAGTAAATAGGTAATGTATGTTGACTCGTTGCACTGTTTTACAGATAGCCAATATTCTATCTGCAAGCTACTAGTCTATAAAGATGAGTATTTTCTTTTGTGTTTGACTATTTTTTATTGAAAATGTAATTCCTGTTTGTTTTACTTTACGTTTCAATTTAATTAATGCAGGATAACTCCAAAAGAATTTTTGTTCAGGAACATACAGCGGAATAAGAGATCACTATAAATAAATAAATAAATAAATAAATAAATAAATAAATAAATCAAACCTTGTTCTATTCATTCCGATCAAAGTTCACTGCAATGTCTTTCTCAACAGCACAGATGATTAATTCCTTTTCTACTATTTATATTTGCTAATTGTAATTAGTATGAATTATCAATTAAGGCTAGTGGCTAATTGCCCTTCATAAAAAGAGCTCTCCTAGTTTAAATTGGACCATTAATGTAATGTAACTAATAGCACTTGCCTTTACATTACCAATACATCTTCATTGTTTTGAGCAGTAAATGTGATAGTCACTCGTAATTTAATGAAGCAATTGAGTGAAGAAGTGCAGGAGGTGCCAGGGGAGTAATTATTGTTAATGAATTATGATGTGACCTTCTCAGAACAATGAGCAATTAATGCTACAATTGTATGGCTGTACGTCACATCTGGTACTGCAAACACAAGACTTCTGCATCAGTAAAGATTACCAAACTTTCCATTTAGCACCAGTGTTTTATACAAAAAAACAGAATCTGTTGACTCATTAACCCTCCACCCTACCTTCCCCCAACCCCTCACACAACCCCCCCTTGTAACCTCCGCAATAAAACAAACCCCACTACATCTCTTCAGCAATTCAACATTTCTAGAGCTGATTTTATTTCTGTGATCCTACAGTTCAAGTCGTGGGAGATAATAGCTTATGAGGACTCCCTGGTTACTCACCATAACCTACATTCACAATGTTCTCAATGCTATATACTAAATGTACATAGACTTTTTGATAGTCTGTTTGTGCAGCATACAGGTGACCAGAATACGTTTCCAGACATACGCCTTCGACCTGCATCCAGTCACGTCCATGCTACATGACAAAGTATCTTGAACAGAGTCACTGGCTGTGTTTTGAAACACAGAAATTCTCTCATTACTGTCCGTTCTTGCTGCTCATTGCAGTTAAAGGCTGGGTCTATTGTCGTTAATTTAGAGATCCTGCAATAGGGGTTGTTAATCAGTGGCAAGAGCCACAAGACTGCAGTCAACACAGTTCTATATACACCTGTTCATACACAGCCTCCGAAAGTGGAGCGTGTACATCACAATGCAAGTCTCGCTGGGTATACTGTTCACCTCTACTTTACTCAACAATTGTTATTTTTCGCTTATCCCAGTTTTTGGCACCACTGTTAAGCCTGGCTGCAGATTCTTAACCAAGAAGAGCCTCTTCACATCGCTGAACAGTCAAGACTATTACTTCTTGGCTTTCAGTTCAAAATGAATCGGAATGAATAGGCATGGACATTGAATGATCTTTTTACCCCTCAAAAGAGTGCCTCTCTGGACTGAGGAGCAGTGTTAAAGCATACTCAAGGGATTTTGTATGGAAACAGGGCATTGTCCTCATCTATACAGCATCTGTGAATAAACTGTCAACATCCAGGTCAAACACAATGGGCTTTCATTTGAAAGAGAAAACGTGTAGTGTTAACTAAGCAATTTGCAGAGTTTTTTTTCATGTGCTATGTTTTTCTTAACTCGTAATTGCAAATGAAATGGAAAGACATTAGAGCAACTATTTGATAAGTCCTACTTAATTAACACAGAGAAACTCGCTTGACTGACTTTTACTGTAATAAGTGTAAACAGGTTATTGCTTGACTCAGACCATAATACTGCTTAAATGTGTTTGTTACCTGACTAAATGTAACTTTTAAGCCACAGACTTCAAATGCACACAGTTTCTTGTTAAAAGTAAACTTTAGATATAGATACTTTAAACGTAAACATACTTGGAAAGTTTGTATGCCCTCCCCCCAACAGTGCTTTTACTCAACCTGTGTACAAGAGACTTCATGGGTGCAACATATGAGAAAATAACATACTGGATATGTTTACACTTTACAAATATATTTTTTAACAATGGTTAAACAGTTAAGCAGAGTTCTAAAGGTTTAACAAAACCATTGACTTCCCTTTAAACATTTAAATTCCAAACCATAAACACCCCTAATGTAACAGTAATAAAACCCACATCCTGAGGGACAACATTACTGGTAACTATACGGTTCTCTCCCTCTCCCTCTCCCTCTCTCTCTCTCGAAGTCTTAGACATTTTGCACATATATCTATATCTATATACATATACATATATCCAAAGACTATTATTATTTCTTAGCATTTAATCAGGATATTACTAATGAGACTGGAAAGTCCAGCAGCTGCACACATTTGGTCCAGCACAGTATACATTGAAAAGCGCTGCACACAAACGTAAATGTCATGTTTTAATGTGGCCAGTGCTGAAGAGTGACATCATCACCTATTACGAAATGGATCGATTCTAGCAGTATCTCTTCGCCTGCTTCATTTTTAATTTTTAATTATTTTTTTAAGTATAATCTTTATCGCAAAGCTACATAAGACTGGTTTGAACTGACCTTTACCTCATGTTGACAGGACAGGCTGTGAGTGACAGTGTCCCTCAATGTAATTACCCTGCCTTCGATGAGCCAGCCCCTTACAAATCACCTCGAACTTTACACATCTGCTGGCTGTCAGCATCTGCCAGGCTCAGTCACCCGCACATAATGAAAAACTCTTATTATTGTTCCAGAACAGGTAAAGTGTTAGGGCAATTACTGGGCACGCAAACTGACCTTGTAAAAACCTAAAATCCTGTCCTCACGAGCCACTCGACCAGGGAGCCCCGCAAACACACTTTGGATAATCGGGGCCTTGTGGTCCAATTCTACAAAACTAGTGTTTATCAGCAGCTAGCAACTCTCTGTTTATCGGACCCTTTTTTCCCCAGCAATGGACTCGATTTCATCCACAAAGTGGGTTTATACAGTATTATTTATTAGAAAACCTTTTAAAGCTGGAGGCCGCTTATTACCTCAGTTTTGCCTTTCCGGGAACAAATGAGGTGTTTATGTTTTTCACACAAGCACATGTTTTCGCAATTTTAACACTGAGAAAGAAAAGACTGAAATTATCATTATGATTGTTTTCCTTTTGACGAAGGTGGTACAGTCTTAGCTTCACTTTATTTGTCTAACTTTCATGTATGTTAATATATTGTCAAATCAAAATGATACATGACATGCACATCCTTAATTTACTTGCAAATCTAAATGTTAAGAATAATTCATAGTTTCATAGTTTCATAACTTGTATTTATGGATGATCTGCATAATCTGGTCAAATGTTTTTAAATGCTATTTAAATACCGGTCACTTATACAAGATGGATTGCAATTTTTTGTTTATTTGTAATATTGAGAGAGGGTGTACAGCTGACTAAACAAGGAAATATGAGCAAAATGAGCACCTCAGGAGGATCCAACTGCTCTTTATCTACCCAGACTGACTGTCCACATGATGTTAGACACAAGAAAACCAAACGCTCAGCAGGCTACATTTACAGAATTGCTCAGTTATAAACCATGGTGCTTTCAGACAAATGATCTGATGCCCCCCCCCCCCCTTGTACCAGGATTACTTTATGGAGCAGAGGCTGGAGAAGGAGTATCATCAGCCACATGCTGTCTTGCTGTGCTAGTCTGTGATCTCCTTGCTGGAAGGCTTGGAGGCTTTTTCTTTTATCTGGACACAGACAGTCCAGCTGCTCCGATGGGCATCTTGTGGCTTGTACCTGACTCTCTTTTGTTCCAAGGCAGGAATGCCTGTTTCATGTTGTGTTAACAGATGCACTTACACTGAGTCACTCACAGGATGTTGTAAACCTCCAGCATGTTATAGCTATTCATATGGATGCTCAACTAATGGGCGTGCTATCGGTATACAGATGTAAATCAAGATGAATACTGGAAAAGCTTTACTGATGTTTAACCATGTTAGCCTTGTAACATACCAGTATCCTGCTGTTAGCAACAAGTGCCCTGAATTGCTGGCCTCATGCTGAAGCTAAATCACTGAAGGCTATAAAAACTGGACAGAAAAGGAAATTGCATCCTCTTGAATCAAAGAAATAATCTTGTGTGGCCAGGTAACATGGTTTCAAATCTCAGTTTGTCCATCAATAGGTTAATTTAATAGAATACCGTATTCCTTTGAATTTAAGACGTGCTTTTTTGGCCATTTTTTGCTTCTCAAAAACAGCCTGCGTCTTAAATTCAAGTACAGCATAGTGATGCGTGTATTAAAATCGCCAACAAAAGACGTGGCTACCCGAGTACACAAGCAGCAACGTAACACTGCTGAGAAAAAACAAACCAAGCTTCCTGAGGAATACCAAGAGAAACGTTTACAATTTCAGCTTTTGTGAAGTTTTTGCTGCAGCAGAAGAAAAAGGTGCTTTTCTTTTTAACCAGCACTCCATTTTATTTCTTTTTTTTAACTCTTTACACTCAGCCCTATTTCTGCCTGTTTTTCACTGTTTTCATTTATGTATATTTAACTACTCGATAGTTTGTACTGCATGCATGTAACATATCAAATGAAAGGCAACAAAATGACGTCTTTGGAAAGCCCCAAGTCTGTACTTTTAAACAAGCCAGGTTGGTAGCTTTTACAGTGCCTGAGTAATATGTGCGTAACCTTCGGTGCGCTGGCGCCCCCAAATTAATGGGGCTGAGTTTTAAGAGTTAAAGCGAAAGTCACCGCTTGTAAAACAACACCTAGATAGACTTAATATCGTCTTTTTTGGCAGTGTACTGAGTTTCTATAATCCTTAAAGATAGCGCTACTTTTATTTATTTATTTATTTACTTTTAGCAGAACTACTCAGAATGCGGCTCATAGTGCTTTCGTCACTGACACCCACTTCCTTGTAGATTGTTGTAGCGTTTCAGGCATTCTAAATTGGGTGAAAAATACAGTATCTCTGCAGGATTTTCCTGCACGAAAGTTGCAGACATGCGGGAGCAACTTGGAAAATACGCGATTCCCGCAATCCTGCGCTGAAATTCAAGCCCTGGGTGGTATGTGTACGACAGAGATGCCCTCTTAAGTATTATACAGTGCGCAGCATGATAAACAAGCTCAGTAGTTAATCTGTAACAACATTGTCCCATGTCAGTTTTGTACGATACAACAGCGTAATTGAGGTTGTAGCTTTGTAAATGCATATTTATTTCATGTTTTATTTTTTCCTCAAATTGACAGTGGTAAATTTGTGCTGTATCTTAAATTCGAAGGAACACGGTAAATCAACACTTTTTTTAAAAAATGTATATAAACTATAACATGGCGTAGACATTGATAGTGGGGTGTGGAATACATGCTTTTGTGGATGAGGAAAAAAAATTATAAATAGATTGATTTATTTCAGCATTTTCTTTGCAAAACTCCAAAAATGCCAATTCAAAAGTATTCATACCCTGACAAGGAAAATGAAATTAATACCTAGTTGAGGCACCTTTAGCAATAATAACCTCTCTTAAACGATTAGTATATTTGTCAATGAGGTTTTGGCATGATTCTTTAGTGATTTTTTTTTTTACCATTCTTCAACGCAAAATTGTTCCAGTTCATTCAAATTCCGAGGACTTGTGCACAGCCTTCTTCAACTCATACCAAAGATTCTCAATCGGATTTAGATCAGGACTTTGACTAGGCCATTCCAGAACCTTGATTTTATTCTTCTTTAACCATTCTCAAGCAGATTTAGATGTGTGCTTTGGATTGTTGTTGTGCTGGAATGTCCAGTTGTGCTTTAAACCAAGTTTTGTAACGGAGGGGTTCAGATGATTGGCCAATATCTTTTGCTATGCTATGGAATCCATTTGACCATGTACTGGAATTAAATGTCCTTTGCCATTAGAGGAAAAACAGCCCCATAGAAGGATATTAACACCTCCATGCTTGACAGTATGTATGGTGTTCTTTTCTTTGTATACCTCACCAGACTACCTCCAAACGTAACGATTACACTATGTAACACAATTTTTGTCCCTGGGTAGTAAGAGTTATTTCCCAATTGCTTATGCCTCAAAAGTATAGAAAATGGCTATTATTCCCCACAAACTTTGCTTTTGTGACCAGGACAGTGATATTTTGAAATGTACCTATTTCCAATGAGAAAACGGGCTAATTTGTGTCTTTTCGTTCACATAAAGTCAGAAAAAAACAACATATGAATCCAAATTAACATGTATTTATACTAAAGTAATACAAAAATGACTACAGAAGATTTAGAAGTGAGTAGTTTTTCGAGATTTACGATTATACTGTAAATCACTTTCACGAATCAGCCCCCAAATGTAGTCTCCCATCATGTTGTCGTTATACTGTCCTTGGTAGCGGCATTCAAAGTCCAGTATATCCTGGTGGAAGCGCTCGCCTTGCTCCTCCGAGTACGCTCCCATGTTCTCCTTGAATTTATCAAGATGAGCATCAAGGATATGGACTTTGAGGGACATCCTACAGCCCATTGTGCCGTAGTTCTTCACCAGAGTCTCAACCAGCTCCACATAGTTTTCGGCCTTGTGATTGCCCAGGAAGCCCCGACCTACTGCGACAAAGCTGTTCCAAGCCGCTTTCTCCTTACTAGTGAGCTTCTTGGGGAATTCTTCTAGCTTCTAGGAGGCTGTGTGGTCCAGTGGTTAAAGAAAAGGGCTTGTAACCAGAAGGTCCCCTGTTCAAATCCCCGCTCAGCCACTGACTCATTGTGTGACCCTGAGCAAGTCACTTAACCTCCTTGTGCTCCGTCTTCCGGGTGAGACGTAATTGTAAGTGACTCTGCAGCTGATGCATAGTCCACACACCCGAGTCTCTGTAAGTCGCCTTGGATAAAGGCGTCTGCTAAATAAACAAATAATAATAATAATAATAATAATAATAATAATAATAATAATAATAATAATAATAATAATAATTCATTGCACTCCAGGATCTTCTTTATCTGTGGTCCGACAAAGACACCGGCTTTGACCTTTGCCTCAGACAACTTAGGGAAGAAGTCTTGAAGGTATTT